>NC_056727.1:578297030-578314530 GCF_019279795.1 Protopterus annectens | reverse complement strand
GGCCAAGGCCTTTGATACCATTCCCCACTCAGGAATCATGGAAAGCACACTAAGCTAGGCACCAACCACTATATCACTAGGTGGGTTGCAAACTGTCTCACAGATAGAACCCACACTGTGAAAGTAGCTGACTCCAAGCCAGACTGTGACCATTCATGAGTGGAGTCCCACAGGGTTTGGTCCTGTGTCTTTTCCTGTTTGGTATCTACTTGTCCAGGGCAACACGAAGGGACTCTGGTTGACAAGGTTTGCAGATGAATGCAAGTTGGGAGCTATTATTAACTCCACAAGTGATGGTGACATCCTACAGAAAGGCCTCACTGAGTCCAACGACTGGTGTAAGAACCATGGCCTTAAGCTCAATAAAAAAAATGTGTCATCATCCCCTTTGAGAGAAACCCAGTTCTCATGACTTACCAAATCGATGGTAGTCCCCTGAACACAGAAGGCATTATAAGAGATCTGTGAACACAGGTTGACAGCAACCTCTCCCTTGACCACCACATTGCCACTGTGGTTAGAAAGTCCTTCTATGTGGCACATCTCATTATAAAGGCTTTTGCATCCAGGACGAAAGAGGTCATTGTCTCCCTCTGCCTTCCCTCATTAGGCCAATCATCAAGTACAATGCCCCATTTGGCATGTACCTCACTAGACACCTGCAACAAATGGAGAGGCTGCAAAAGTACCCCACAAACAGGACCCTAGGCCTTAAACACTTGTCCTATATGGGCAGACATCAAAAACTCCAACTATTCTCTGTCCCATATTGCCTACTTAGATGTGATCTCTGCTTGACTTACAAAGCTATGTCTGACCCAGCTCTGTTAGAAATGCTACAGCTAGAGATATCTCAGTCCCTCCACACCACACACTTCACAGACCTCAACCTCATTACCAAGAATCAACACAACATGCTGGAGGGCAAGCAGAGCACCTCACTGGCCCTCTTCAACAGAAATCTTGATGAGTGGATGGGAAATAGAAAATCCACCCTGGGGATCACTCCAGTGACTCTACTCAACAGAGGCACTATGAGCCAAGGTCAGGTGGCACGATGGCAGGGTAATCCTATGGGCTATGCTTCTAAAGGCTCCAGGACCATTAGCCTAGTACACACTGAAGAACCCCTGAACATATATAGATAGATAGATAGATAGATGGATAGATAGATAGATAGATAGATAGATAGATAGATAGATAGATAGATAGATAGATAGATATAGACATATATGTGCTCAGAACATGTAGTGGAGTTGTATCTCAGTCATACCTCTCAAACTCTTAGTGCAACAAATCTGTCCAAACGCTGTTAGAATGGGGGAACGATGGGCCCAAATTAGGGACCTCTTTTAAATATTGCCTTCATAAATGTAGATACTTGCAAGAGTAACACAGTTTGTTTTAGCACACATATTCTGTTGGCTGTGAGGTCTGAAAATGAAATGTATGTCATCATTTACTGACAGAAATCCCCATATCATGACAGTGATTTACCAGAGCAATGAGACTAATCTGTAAAAGAGACCAGAAATTTGAGCAACAAACCTGGACATCCTAAAACAATGCAGCCAGTTGAGAGGTATGCTCATAACCCCTTGCTGCAATAAATCTGGATAAAGGCTGACAAAGTCATGGGTGGAAGGCATGAAAATGTGGACATATCTGAAATACTGGCATAGATAAGCTAACACAGTTTCTGCAGTAACACCCTCCTGTCTGCTCTAACATATATATAGTGAAATAGCACAAGTAATTGAAATAGCAAATCTGCTATGGGTAATTACACATGTATTTGCAAATATATCAGGCACTACAGGGATGTAACAGCACTGAAAAACAGACACCAGTGTGAAAGTGCATACCTACAACCAAAATCACCGCAGTCACATACCGGTAAGTCAAGTGAACAGTAAAGTATATGGACTGTGTGAACAAATATATCATTGTTTGCCACTCACACACTAGCCCTATATATACTGGCCCAATTCTCAGTGTAGTCTGAATCCTGACCATGATACAGAACATGTCTCAGTCTGCCCTTACAAATACATACAGACAATAGACCAGCAGAAACTAGAGCAGCATACACAGTCAGATAGAAAAGGAGCTATAACAATTACATTTACCCCCTCCATACACAGCCCAAATAACATGTACACATGACATGTGTTGTGTACACAATCCTGACAGTCTGTTAACAGTGCCCAGACATACACAGACCTCTCAGATGTACTGTTCACCTCAGAATGTACAAGCTCAGGACTCATATATATATGGCCTCTTCCCTGACATGTCTGTGGGTCTGCTATATCACTGGGATGGTAGCAGGAATGAAGGCAAGAAATAATGATACTAAATATGTCTGAGCCTCATAGTGTATGACATCTCAACAAAGCCTGACACCATTTGGAGACAGAGGCACAAACACAGGGGTAGATTGGACATATTGCTGTCATAAATTGAGACAGCTGCTGATGTTACTGAGTTTGTTGTAACATAGCCTTTATAAGGAACATGAAGTCAGTAATACCAATGGATGTGAGTATTTACTGACTTTATTTCCCAGAGTCTCTGACTGATTTTCCAAGGAAAACAACTGTCTGGGGAACACACAAAACATAACGAGCAAACATGTGGCCAGTCTGTGGACAGCATGTCAGTGGAGAGGTATGTCAGAGACATATCACTGTCAGACATGCAGTCATTCATTAAATGCATGTCCACACAAACCCTGTCAGTCTATCAACCCACCATGTGTATAACAGCACTGATGACATAAAATCTGGTCACTGTCAATCTATCAACCCACCATGTGTATAAAAGCACTGATGACATAGAATCTGGTCACAATTCTGGGGATATATCCCCCATGTTGTTGGGCTGTCTCCAAATGTCCTGCCCTGTGAAGTATTCCCACCTACTGTCTGTGGATCTGTAGCCCACCACCTCTGTAATGTCTCTCACCAAGGCTAGGAAAAGGGGCAAGGCACACATGAAGGATGTCCCTTATGTTGGAACTAGCGGCAGTGTCCAGGCCCATAGCACAATACTATGTGGGCACCTACATAGTTGTATGGCCTTATCAATACCTGACATCTGCTCTACTGCACAGAGGACAGACAGAAAGTAGATAGCAAACATGTAATGAATTAGGATGAATGTTTTGAAGGGTAGAAGTCTGAAACTGAAATGTATGCCATTACTACATGACAGCAGTCCTCAATGACATGGCCAAAAAACATCATACTCTACAGTTAATATAATAATATAATATTAATATCCAATAGGAAATACATGAAAACATACAGCTCAAACAACAAGAACAAGACAGTGTAGTACTCAGAGTCCCAGCCTTGCATGCAGGGATGCACGGTTCAAGTACTACAATCTGGAATCTACTTTTACATGGAAAAGCACTGTTAAAACTACTAATTTAATAAGGCAATATGTGCTAAATTATTTGTGTCAACCAGTGCACTGTAGCTGGTTTAACATGCATGTTAGTGCATATAACATGTGATACTACCCATGTATATAAAAAAAAAAATGTGATACTACCCATGTATACCCAAGTGTCCCATACAGTATAGTCACACTCCTTGCTACTGTAATGACAGCACATAGAAAGAAGCTAGGGTTGCCACCTTTTAAGTGGGCCAAAGTGGGACATGGGGGTGTGGCCAATATGACACTGGCCACACCCTCTACGCTGACGTCACCACCAGAGTGGTGAAGGAGATGCTGTTATAGGTACGACAGATGGCTGCTGGTGTAGCAGCTGGAGGGATGAATGACTGGATGGATGGCTTGATGGATGGATGGCTGAATGAATGGATGCATGGCTGGATGGATGGCTGGCTGCATGAATGGATGGATGACTGGCAGCATGAATGGCTGGGAGCTGGATGGATGGCTGGCTGGAGTGGCTAGCTGGTTGGTGGGAGTAGCTGCTGGATGGATGGCTTGATGGATGGATGCCTGCCTGGATGGATGACTGGCTGCATGAATGGATGGATGGCTGGCTGCATGGCTAGCTGGCTGGCAGGATGGATGGAGGATGGCTAGCTGGATGGATGGCTGTCTGGCTGTCTGTCTGGCTGGCTGGCTGGATGGAGGAGGATGGCTCACTGGCTGGCTGAAGGAGGAGGATGGCTGGCTGGCTGGATGGATGGAAAAGCATGGCTGGCTGGATGGAGGAGGATGGCTGGCTGACTGGCTGGATGGAGGAGGGTGGCTGGCTGACTGGCTGGATGGAGGAGGATGGCTGGCTGGATCGCTTGTTATATCAAAAAAAAAATTGCAGTCTTTTTTAGCGGCTGTAAAAGCGCTTAAAATAAAGTGCTTCTACGGCCGTGATATTTGCAGGGCTCTTCCTGCCCCAATCCCCACCCCTTTCATGAATTGCAGCCAACTGCTGCATGAATTAAATCACCAGGACCTAACAGGCAGCAGCTTTGCCTAAAGGCCCGGGTTGGTGACGTAACTAAATTGCCATGAAAAAAACTGAAGTTTCCACGGCAATTAAGTGCGATCGCAAAAGCAGGACTTTTCAGGTCCCACTACTTGATACAGCGGGCAGCAGGATAAGGTGGTTTAACCTGTGAGTGTCCCGCTGACAACGGGATGGGTGGCAACTTTAAAAGAAGCATGTTATGTACAGGAAATTAAATACACTTATTACATGATATCATTGCTCTACTATTTCATAAGACTGGAATGTGAGCAATGGTTACCAGGGCTGAGCTATACTTAGGTGTAAGCATTGCTTAAATGTGAATGCTAAGCAGATTTGCACACTGATAAGCGTTGCTGAGTGAAGCCTGCACCGTGTAAATGTGTATTCATTTAACCATGTATTAGTATCGCTTACCCTTGCAAACCCACTTACAACTGCTTAAAACTGCCTTAATCACCCTGTCTCCAGCAGCCACTGTTCTACCCAGCAACAAAATAATCATCCCTGCCAAGTCTTGAACCCAGGCCCTGTACATCATACTCAGAGCAATTTACTACTACACCATCTGAGATGTAGTAATGAATGCTGTTTTTTTCAAATATATCATTCAGTACAGGTATAGAATAGTAAGGAGCAAACACTGTGGAATCAGTCATGTTTAGTGTATATATAAATATACATATATAGATGTGTATGGTTATAGATAAATATTAATAAGTATATACATCAGATATATGGAGCTATACATATTAAACAAATATGTATGGAAAGATATACATATTGTGTTATATCAACATATGTCTAGATAAAAAAATGAATAGTATATACATACATATATATATATATATATATATATATATATATATATATACATATATATATCAGTATAGATATATCTATCTAAAGAAAATATATATATATATGTGTGTGTGTGGTGAAACATATATATGGAAATGTAGATACATACTATATATATATATATATATATATATATATATATATATATATATATATATATATATATAAATGACATGCAGTGCAGCCATACCTCAGAACCATAACCTCTCAACCTCTTAGTGCAGGACTAATGTACAAAGGTCTTAGAAAGGGTGGAAAGTGTGCCACTTATAGGGACATAATCAGAATATTGCTGTCATGACTGAACAGTTGTACAGCAACAGGGTGGGTCAACAGAATCTTGAGGAGGATATGAGGATGGTAACTGACATGTATGTTATTATTCACTGACATAAATCATTGGATCATAACAGTGATTTCACAGACAAATACAAATAAACTGTGGAACAGAATTAAAGTATGGGCCAAACAAATGGACATTCTACAAAGAGCCTGGCAGTGAAAAGATATGCTCAGAACCCTTTAGTGCAATGAATCTGGAACAAGGCAGACAAAGTGGAGGGACAAAGGATGACAATAGAGATACATATCCAAATTACTTGAGTAGATATGCTGAGAAAGTTGTTATACTAACACCTTTACTGCTAACATATATGGATGGAAATATCACAAGTTTGGGACTCAAGTACTCCTTTTTATGTTGTGACTCCAATCCTCACATCATCCCACTGTTGTGCCAGGAATACACAAAAGTGATGTGGACCAGACAAAAAGTATTGGACACACAACCGTACATCTTACAAATATTTGGACATAAAAGAACAGTAGGGAAACTGCACTGAGCTTCCAAACACTGTCCATACAACAAGCAGACTGGCATAACACTACCCAAGTCCAGCTCTGGGGTGCTACACATGCATTTGCAAAGATAACATGCACTACAGGGATATTAGTATTTATTGATGGCATTCCCCAGAGTCCCCAACCAGAGCAGCATGCACAGTCCAATAGAAAGAGTCCATGCCACTCACATGTACCCCCCACCTTACATAACCCAAAAACTGTACACACTATACTTCTACACAATCCTGACAGTCTGTTAACAATGGCCAGAGATACCCAGACACAAGCAAATAAGATCACAGGTGAGGTACCCTACAGCTGTCTTTGAGTGCAAATTGGAGACATCCACCAAGGCTTGAATACTAAAATAGGCAATCACATTTTACATTGACATGCAGTGTTAAAAGTACTATTTTAATAGTAAAATGTGTGGTAAAGTATTTCTGTCACTACATTAGTGTAGCTGGTGTGCAATGGAAGTGTGAGTGAATATAACATGTAAAACCACCCATATATACACAAGTGTCCCATACAGTATAGTCACACCCCTTGATACTGTAATGACAGCACATATAGGCATATTATGTAACGGAAATCATATACACTTGCCCAGCAACAAAATAAACAGGGCTTGCACCCAGGAACCTGTACGCAATATTCACAGCGATTGACTACTTAGCCATCTGAGCTGCAGGATGTTATGATGTTTCTTCACACATATTATGTAGTACAGACGGTTTACCATTGGGAATGAACACTGTGGAATCAGTAATGATTCAAATGATGCATATACATAGATATATATATATATATATATATATATATATATATATATATATATATATATATATATAATATATATATATATATATATATATATATAGAGAGAGAGAGAGGGAGAGATATGGAGAGATAGCTACACATTATTTGTCAATAACTTGCAGCACTACCACACCCTAGAACACTTCAGTACAAGTCTGGACCAAGCCAGATGAAGTGGGGAGACAAGTCTATAGACATAGAAACACATTGGTAATGATACAAAGGCACCCATGACACTGACATATGCTGCCCACCCTACACAGTACAACTAATTAGTACACAGTACACCGGTACAAAATCAGGATAGGTCATACACAATGGCCAAACATACACCAATCCTTCAGCAATATAACTGAAATGACTGAAGACAGTATAATGAAAAACAACCAGCCAGTAATCCACACAAAACTTTTAATGTGTTTTGCCTTCAAGTATTACAACATTACAATACATACTTGCCTTAAATACAAGAAGCAATTAACAATTACGTATTTAAGTACACAGCCTCCAATTATACTCCTCAGTTAACCCCCTATGAGATGAAGTATCAAATGTTACAATGTAAATTGATGCTTTACATAACAATGGTTCTGTCATAAGTGTTCTATCAAACTGAGAAACAGACCTTTTCCATAAAAGTACCTAGTAACCCACTACCGTCCCCATGGTGAAATGTATGAAAATTTACAGCTATAGACCTATTGCCCTTCTAATTAGTAATATCCCTCACATGTTCTAACAGCCTAATATTAAAACATGTCTTACTATTCCGCACAACAACCT
Source organism: Protopterus annectens (assembly GCF_019279795.1). Lineage (NCBI taxonomy): Eukaryota > Metazoa > Chordata > Ceratodontiformes > Protopteridae > Protopterus > Protopterus annectens. Next base: position 578,306,765 of record NC_056727.1, on the reverse strand, counting down.
CTTGCCTGTACAAGGTCCAAATGTTGTCCAGCCTTTGCACTCATATGTATGGCCCCTATCCCACAACATGTATGAGATTTCACAGCATCACTGGGATGCTATCAGGAATTACAACACTTAATAATGATAGGCCATACCTATTAACCTCTTACTGCATGACATCTGGATAAAGCCTGGCATATAAGTGGAGGACAGAGGCCCAAACACATGGCCATATTTGAAATATTGCTATTATACACTGAGAAAGTTGCTGTTGTTACAGGGTTGGTTGCAACATATCAGTTCTGAGGGATATGAAGTCAGAAATACAAATGGATGTTGCCATTTACTGATAGCAACCAGCAGAGTATGCCACTGATTTGCCAAGGCCAACACCTGTCTAGGGAACAGACCAAACATAACAGACAAACCTCTGGTCATTATGGGGATAGACCTACAGTTGAGAGCTATGCAGACACATAACTTTGTCAGACTGAAATCCATGTAGAACTAGCATGTACACACAAACCCTGTATAACTAGCAGTATTCAAACTATATAACAGAACATTGTAAGAAACTTCTCTGTGTGGAAGATTTTCAGTCCATATATTTCTAGTTAATCACCGTATATTAATCAGATCAGACAATAGTAGTAGAAGTAATGAACGTAAACTCGTCAAGTCAAAAAGTAATAATAGAAAATATATAATTCTACAGCATTACTAAGTATTCGAAAGTAATCCAAGCAAGGCAGGCAGTCTGTTTCCAGTCGAAAATCCTTTATTAAGTACACAGACAAGCGATCCAAGTAAAACAAAAATAGAGTAATAATTTCCTCACAAGCTTTCTAAATATATATATATATACTTTTTATCAAGCATGGGAGTGGTTTATTGTGCTGTAAAACAAAGTGTTATTGGTACACATGTTAAATTCACATCCCTTCCCCCATCAGTGTGACATTCGAGCTGGTCCTGCCCTACCTAGTAGCTGTCATAATAATATATAGCCCTAATGTACTTTAATGGTACATCTTATTTAACCAAATTATTAAGTCTGTGATTTTATACAAGACAATATACTACATAGCTGGAAATATATCAACCTTAGTTCATTTTGCGATAAAAAATTATATATAAATATGCACATATACATTTTGCATGTAAAAATCAGTTTCTATTTTCATAACCTATTGTTAACAAAGACCGCTTTCGTCCTTCTAGACTTCTTCGGGTCTGTGTACAAAAACCCTTAAAACCTATATAATTGTATAATTAGTTAGTATTGTTATTACCATCATTTTGAATAAAGTGGAAAAAAGAAAACCAGAAAAAAATAAAAAAATATATATGTATGATGATGGAAACAAAATATACACTTAAATTTCAAATGATTTAAAATGGTATTTAAAAACAATTTGTAGAAAAAAAAATAAAATAACAATTAATCATGTAAACAATGTGGCAATTTTTTAAGTTCCAGTGCACTTTTAATTGAACAGTAGTAGTTTAGTCCAGGCTTTCTAAAAGAGTTCAGCTTTAATTGCCACATGAGTTCCTGTTTCTCCAGAATATTCGGGATGTCTCCTTCAAGATCATCCATGTCTATGTGATCCAGGATCTGGAACTTAAAACTTGTGTGTCTTTTATGATGAGAAAGGTGTTTGGCTAGTGCATTATTTTTACATCCAGGGGGGATTTCTGACAGATGACATGAAATCCTTCGTTTGAGTTTATTTACAGTCTTGCCCACATAGAATGCATCACATTCATTGCACTGTGCCCTGTAAATTACTTTTTTAGTGTTACAGTCACCCCTGCACTGGTTTTAATGATCTTCTTTAAATAAGGGCAATAAAACTATCACCTTGCTGTATAAATATACAAAATGTACAATTAGTTTCACATATTTTACTGCTTTTCTCACATGGTCTAGGCTTAAATTCAACAAAACTTCTAATATTCCTGGCCTTCCTATAAACAAATGATGGGGCTTCACCTAAGATGTTAATCAGAAAAGGGTTTCCTGTGACAATGTCCCAGTTTTCTTCAATAATATTTTTGATACTCTGATAATCCAAAGTGTATGTCAGGATGCAGCTATTTTTGCATTTGTTATTCTCTATGGGATTACTTAACATTTTTCTACTGGGGAGGTTGAGTGAAGGTGCTTCAGTCCTTTTCAGTTCTATAATGGGTTCCAGGATGTTTTTTAACATCTGACTTTCATAGCCTCTCACTAGAAAATCATTCTCTAAGTTGTTCAGGTTTTTCAAAAATGGTTCCATCTCTGTGGTAATTCGAGCTAATCTATAGCCTTGGGATTTCACTACATTATACTTGGTTTTTGTAGGATGTAGACTTTTACCGTGGAGTAATAAGTTAACCCTCGTTGGTTTTCTGAATAGATCAGTGGTGATTCTGTTATTGTTGATGTCCTTGGAAATCTGCATATCTAAGAAAGTGGTTGAAGTACAGCTATGGGAAGAGGTAAACTTCAGGAAGGGGGTTGTTTGATTGAGGTAAGTGATAAAATCTCCAAGCTGCCAGGTGACACCTTCCCACACAATAAAGACATTGTCAATAAAATGTAAATAGCATGTGATATGCTGCATGTAGTCTGTGTTGTTTAACACAAAGTCCTCCTCCCATTTGCCCAGGGCTATGTTAGCTATGCTGTGAGCCATGGCAGTCCCCATTGCTATACCAATTTTTTGTTTGTAGTGTTTGCCATTGAAAGTAAAGAAATTGAAGTCCAGTACAAGATTAATGAGCTTGCATAACTTTTGCAGTTGTGCCTGTGTACCCTGATTATGTTTCTTAAAAGACTCCATAGCTGCTGTTATACAGTAATTGTGAGGGAGCACTGTGTACAAGGATTCCACATCAATAGTTACCAAAATACTGTCAGCTTAACAGCAATACTCACATTCTGTACCTAAGTCTGAAACCTTCACCACCATTTAGTTGGCCTGTCTCCACAAGTCTTGTAAGAGTGATTCCCACCTGCTGTCTGTAACACTCTGTAGCTCACACACTTTCAGGATGTCCTCTTCACAGGCAAGGTAAAGGGACAACGCCCACATGAAGTACTCAATTATAGGAGTGTGTTGCCATGACATTGGCTATTGGAAGAACTACACAGCTGCTCTGCATGCAATTAGCAAGTGGGGAACACCAATTGGTGCACAGGCCATCACCTGGCCAAGAGCATTACCTACAAAAAGCAAGCTGCCACCTATTCAAACCATCAGTCTACCAACACTTGGCAGTGAACATACAAAAAGAACTTGAGCAACATATTGATATAACCCACTGCACCATAATAAAAAAGGTATGTGAAACAAGTAAGCATGTAATTGAATGTTGTATTTTTTTCTAATAATGGGAAATAGGAGTTTGAAAGAATTATGTATCAACAAGACTTGCTGTAGTGATGTCCTGCTGAACAGCACCTATGGCCATAGCATTTGGCTCTCTCTGCTATGACACTGAACACAGCTCAGGACCCTGACTCACCCAGGAAAGGACAGTTCACATATAACAACCACTGGAGTGCCTGTCAAACACTACTGACTGTGCCACTGCTAGGACAGCTACAGGGATATTTACATATCCATATGTTAGTTGTGAATATGAGTATGATACACACGTTTGTCATGTAAATCTAAGAGAACTATATAGAGCATGTGCATACTAAGGTACTGTTGCAGAACTGTGTGTTGAACTACATGTAATATAGTGAATCCATACCATTCAACTGTACAGTGTTCTGCTGGACAATAAGCACAGTTGTGCCTGATAGCTGTAGTCACATACACATGCAGTTGTGTTATGTCAGCCAAACCATTGGCAAGTCTGTGAGCAATGATTTTGTTACATAACAGCCTATTTATGACTGTTGGACATCATCCTTAGTTATCACTGTGATGTCAAAGCCTACTGTACAATCAACTTAATTATGTATTTTGCAGCTACATTAATGCAGTGTCAATATTGATGTGCCTTTGCCACCCATGTATGTGTGCCATTGTCCAGAAGTCTTGCTATAACAGGTTAAGAGGCACATGTATGTATGAGTATGTTCAGCTGGAATGCACAAATTACATGGGTTGCAAGCAGTCAGGTAAATAGTGTGCACATGTTGTACATGTGTGCAATATCAGTTTCAGTGCATACAGCAGACATAATTGTATATAGTTACTACCTGTTGCATTGCAATTACACTGTTATGGGTACTAGAATAGGCATGATTATCAGGTTGTAATCAGAGAAGTGTCCAACTGTGTCATGACCCTCTGCCCATGCCTACCACTAACAACTATATGAACACCTATATACAATGGGTATCAAAAGTATACACACCCCTGTTGAAATGCCAGGTTTGTGTGCTGTATGAAAATGAGACCACAGATAATCATTTCAAAATATTTCCCATCTTGAATGTGACCCACAACCTGTACAATTTGATTTGAAAACAAAGAAATCTGGTAGGGGAGACAATGTAAACATAACATATGTACTATATGCTGGTTGCATACATGTACACACACATAGAGTAATACCTTGTAGATGCACCTCTTGCAGTAAGCACCACATTCCGTCTTCTTTGGTACATACAAGCCATCAATTAAAGAGACTCTGACTACCCAGAAATAATGTTCAGCTGTCTTACTAGGATTTATTTGACATTCACCCAGTGGCCTGCTAAAGAAAAAGCCATGTTTTGCAGAGAGCTTACAAAGCCTCAAAGGGATCTCAGTGTGGAAAGTCATCAGTCAGGAGAAGAGTAGAGAAACTGTCCACAGCACTGGATATACCATGGAATACAGTGCAGACAGTCATCAAACAGTGGGGAACATACAGGATAACAGTGACACTGATAACAGCTGGGCATCCATCCAAAAGGGATGAAACGACAAGATGACAACTGGTCATGGAGACTGACTGGGGACCTACAGCAACACTGAAGGAGTTGCAGGAAAATCTGGCAAGTCCTGGGTGTGTAGCACGTGTCAACAATCTTCTTTGTTCCCCATATGTCTGGCCTATGGGCCAGGGTAGCAAGATGGAAGCCTTTTCATACATGGAAAAACATCCAGGGCCAGACTAAAATTGGCAAGCACTACATCAAATCTCCCAAAAGCATGTTAGAAAATATGTCATGGTCTGATGGGACCAAGGTTGAACCTTTGGCACACAATTCCAAAAGGTATGTCTGGCCCAGAACAACAATTAGCATCACAAAAAGAACACCATCCCCCTGGTGAATCATAGTGGTGGCAGTATCATGCTTTGGGGTTGCTTTTCTTAAGCTGGAACTGGACATTTAGTTATGGTGGAGGGAATTATGAACACTTCCAAGTAACAATCATCCTTGTCCTAAAACCTGTAGTCATCTGCTAGAAAGCTGAAGATAAAGAGGGATTTTACCTGTCAACATGACAATGACCTCAAGCATTCATCCCAGTCAACAAAGGAATGATGTCACAAGATGTAAAGTACAGTTTGGGCATGTGCATGCCAGTGCCCAGACATACATCCAAGAGTACATCTGTGTGTTGACCTGAATAGGGCTGTGCACAAGAGATGCCCTCAAAAATTAACAAATTTGTAGCACTGTGGCAAGGAAGGTGGGCAACTATTGGCAAGTACAGATGTGCCATGATGTTAGAATCCAACCCAAGATGAATGAATGCTGTAATCATCTCAACAGGTGATTACACAACTATCAGTTTAATGGTGTGCACACTCATTCATCAAACTTATTGTACAGATTTTTATTTGCATATGTTTTCACAGAACAGATTATTATGCCGTCAATTGAATTGTACAGGCTATAGGTCACATTAAAGGTGGGGATTGTTTTGAAATGAGTTGTTGTGGTGTCATGTTTCAGTTGCACAAATACCAGGCATTGTAACAGGGGTGTGTACACTTTACATCCACTGTAGCTGTATGGACTCAGCAGTACCATACCTGTAAAACCAGCCTCCACCAAGGTAGAGTAATCCCCTATGGTGGACAGCAGCAATACACAATCCACATAACAGGTTGCTATATTGGCTGTACACAGACACATAGGTGCAGGCAACAACATGGAAGCAAGTCCGCCTCTATCTGAGCAAGCGTGTAAGCTCTCAGTTGACTCCCTGTACAGCTGACTATGACTACAACTTAGACATATCCACACCACCATGGCCAATCACAAGGGTGTCTCCACATATGTTGTCAGTCTCAGAGTCAGCAACACAATTCACCCTGTACTGGTGGTAAAGCACACCTCATACACACATGCCATGGCACCAGGCAACCTGCATCAGACAGGTAAGGTGGGAGCATCATCACCCTGCCCCCCATTTGTATAGCAAGATATGCACAGCAACTGCACCCCTCCCCTCACCAGCAGTGAGCATATGCATATTGACTACGGATGGCAACAACAGCAAGTCTCCATGGGGCCTGATAACATCCCTGTCTGCCCCCTTCATGAACTCAGGCATGTGCTCAAAGTTCCATCACATGCTATAGTCAAGCACAGGCTTGCCATCATCCACACCCCATCCACATGAAAGGTGGCCACTGTCATCCCTCTACACAGAAATGAATGGGGGATAGAAGATTATGCAATTAAAAGTGTCCATCATTTGGGGGAATATGACACATCAGGGCCAGGAGTGCAATGCAAGCTGATATTGTTGTGATAGATTAGAGAGTTAGGGTGTAGTTGTGAGTGGTGGTGACTGATATCCAATGTTGATGTGGAATTTGAAAACTGTATGAGGTCCTGTGATGTGTTCTCCTGTTTATGTCTTCCAGGTGCAATGCAAAGGCCCAGACTGCCTGCCTTCACTGAGGCAGAAACAGCATGCTTCATTGAAGCTGTCACCTAACAGCATGCAGTACTATTTAGTAGAAGATCACAAGATCTGCAGGAGGGGACTGCCCTGTGGACTGCTCTTGTCCACAGGGTAAATTATGTTGGCCTGCACAGCAGAACATATGAGCAGGTTCAGCATCGCACTACTGACCTCATATGCCTTACCCATCAAAGTGCTGCTGCCATAGCGAGGGACCGCCTAGCCACGGGTGGGCACCTAGCCATCCAGCCCCCACTGATATCCACTGAGGAGTTCCTCACCAACCTTGGGACACCCACCCAAAACATCCCACAGGAAGCTGAAGAAAGCATTGTGGAGGTGGGTTGCACCCACACAATGGATGAGGAGCGTACAGGTAAGTCTCCAGTGCACATTACTAAAATACTGTTGCATATCTAGTTGTATCTGTATAGTATCTACATGCATATGTCAGATAAGATAGTAGGTGTTGACGGTGTATTGTACTGCACAGAAGTGCACATCTATGGTGATGGGCAGCATATTTTGTATTACTGCTGTTTGTACTGTTAATGTGCAGGACCACATGTGAGTCTGATGAAAGTACCTCTTTGCCACAACTATTTAGGTCCCTTGGGTAAACATATGGGGCAGCAGCCTGTAGCTGGTGACTATGGAATTGTTTTGTTGTAGTTTGCCAATACCCTGTGCATGTTAAGGCCATGCTATTTGTCATGCACACAAATATCACACCTAGCCATAATGCATGATGTGCATGTTCACTTTTGTTGCTGTTAACTGCGGTGCATCACTGTGGTCACCATGGGGGCATATCTGAAGGGTATATAATATTCCTGTAGCATACCTCACAACCTGTCAGTGCAAGATTTCTGGACAGAGACTCACAAAATGCGGGGACAAATGGGCTACAGTAGGGACATGCATGACATATTAATCTTATGCAGTGGATACAACAGTGTACACACCCTTATTAAGATGCCAAGTGTTCCTGATATATATACAGCAGACCATGATATTACATTCCACACCTTTTCAAACCTGTAATGTGACCATAACATGAACAATTAACTTGTAAAACAAAAAGTATGTTAGTGCATCAAATATGGGGTATACAAACCCTACAATACACTGGATGCATATGTGTGCACACCCTCAAAATAACATATTGTGGAGGCAGCTTGTAATGTACTGACAGCATGCAGTCTACTTGGGTACACACCTGCCATCTAGTACAGGGACTCAGTGTAACACTGACTAACAGTTTGCTGTCCAAGCAGTATATTCATGACATAAGGGTCTGCTGTCCAAGCAGTATGTTCATGATATTTGCTCAGTTGCCTGCAACAGAAGCAGCCATGACTTGCACACATCTTACAAAGTGTTAAAGGAATCTCATATCTGAAAGGTATCAGTCAGGAGTAGGGTAAAACAACATTACCACAGCATTGCATATACCATGGAACACAGTGCAGACAGTCATCTACAGGTAGATTGAGTATGAGACAACAGTGCTGTTGAAATTAACCAGATGTCCTTCCAAAACAGATGACAAGACATGTTGACAAGTGGTCAGGGAGGCTGCCAGGAGACATGCAGCAACACTGAGGGGGTTGCAGAAATCTCTGGCAAGTTTTGCTCGTTTAGTACATGTGGCAACAATTGCCTGGATTCTGCATAAGTGAGGCCTATGGTGAAGGGTAAGTAGATAGAGGCATTTACCCACACCAAACACCATCCAGGGCTGTGTACAGGTAACAAAACATAACATCAAGTCTACCAAAGGCATGTGCTGCCATGTGTAATAGTGTCATAACACCAAGGTTCAAATCTATAGACAGTATTCCTAAAGCTACGTGTGGTGCAAAAACAACACCTCACTTCACCTGAAGACCACCATCCACACATTGAAGCTTGATGGTGGCAGGGTCCAGCTTTAGGGTTGCTGTTTATTAGCTGGAACTAGGCCTGCAGACATGGTGGAGGGAATTCTGAACAGTTACAAATAACACTCACGTGTGTGCCAAAGCTGTCAAGCATCTGCAATATGGCTGAGGATAGAGAGGGGCTTCAGCTTCCAACACAACAATGAACTGAAGCATACATTCAAAGCTAGCTAAGAATGGCTCTATCTGAACACAATCAAGGTTATGAATTGTGATAGACAAAGCCCAGACTCAACCCCAATAGTGAACCCCCAGTGTAACCTCCAAGGGCTGTGCACATGAGCTGGCCTTGCAATCTGACAAAGTTGGGGGACCTTTGTAGGGAAGACTGTCCAAATAATGCCAAGACAAGATGTGCCATGATAATATACCCCTTCCCAGGAAGAGCGACTGCTGTAGTTCAATTAACAGGTGCGTCAACCAACCATTGGTTTAAGGGTGTTCATAGCTATGCAACTGTAATATTATATGCATCTCATTCAGTATCTTCACAACTAACACATTTGTTTGTTTCTTGATTGGATTGCACAGGTCATATGTCACATATAAGTTATGTAATGTTTTTAAATGCAGTAATGTGGTCTCATTGTATATCAAACAAGAGACACACACACACACACACACACACACACACACACACACACACACACACACACACACACACACACACACACACACACATGCTTGCCAGTACTGACATTAGCAGACCAACCTATCTTGTTATTTGTAACATACTATTCCATACTGTTGCACAGGGCTTATAGGACTGCAGAGTGTCTACAGATACCATTACAGTCGATGTGAACAGTGGACATCATCCAGTAGACTTATGAATGTTTACTGTATGTACCATGGCATAAATATGAATCCATGGCCATCCAATGGATGTCATTTACACAAAAACATACACAAGTTACTCTTCTCTCATACACATTTGCCAGGACTGGGAGTAG
>NC_056727.1:578267030-578289530 GCF_019279795.1 Protopterus annectens | reverse complement strand
TCTACTATAGTGTTACACAGGCATTGCATGCTCCACAGAGCTTAGAGGGCTGAGGCCTGACAAAAGTGGATTCTGTGGTGACAGACATCTTCAGGACTGCTGAGGTGGGGGCAATGGGAAGTACACTGGGTGGGGAAGGCCTGTTCATTCCTAGATCCTACTTTCTCTAAGTGTATGAGCATGCCCAGTGGGACCTTCTATAGTACATATGGGACTCCATTGCAGGGATTGTTGTACTCCAGTCTGGTTTGTTTTGGTCTACAGCCATACCTCTCAATCTTTTGGTGCAGGATATCTGGAGATAGCCTATCAGAATGGGGGGGGGGGTAATGGGCCATACAGTGATTATGACAATTTCTCTCAGTAATGTGTGGGTAGCTAGGGTTACAGGGCTTGTTTTTGCAGACATCTGACATATATGCCATTTGACACTGTCCTGTACTGTTTCAGTACCTCATAACATACCTCCTCAGATCATCACAGTGATTTACCAGAGGAATACAGGATGGATGATGCACACACCAGGATTATGGGCCAAATGCTATGCATTCTTGCACAATCCAGCCTGTTGAAAGGTGTGCCTACAGGCAATTGACTGCTGCAGCTGTGGAAACAGTCTAGCACTATGGTGATTTATTACAATGGTGGAATCTCTGTGCATTTCTGTTCTGGCCTGGTCTGAATTCCAGTCCACAGTTGGGTAATATAAGTCAGACAGGATCAGGGTGACAGGCAGACTCTGGATAGATTTGTAGGGATAAGATATGTGGAAGTGTGTGCCCTGGGTCAGATATGTCTGCTTATAGCTATCAGTACTTTGCATTGGTTTCTCCTCAATGGTTGACTGCACTTGGAGGATCTTGTGTGTGTCAGACTGTTTGACCAGCCTGGAGGTGTGTGTTTTTCACACATATATGTATGGCCCACCTCATTTTGCTTGGATGACCACATGGGGTCAGGATGTTGCATAGGATAAGTGATCAGGGAAGGGTGTGTTATTTTCCATGGCTGTGGCCCAGGGTTCTGTGGGTGCAGACATGTCACCATCTTCCAGGTTTAGGACTGCCTACAGTGAGTGCATTCCCAAGTTTAGACTCTTAGCCCTGCCTGTCGACTGTACAGAATATCACAGAATGTCCACATCCATGGCTCATATATCTTGATGGTTACCCAAACAAGTGTGTTTTTTAAGCAAAAGTCTTTTGCAAGTTACTCAGGGTTGACGTCAGATATTACTGACAGTGGACATTGCAGTTTCAGACTTCATACCCATCAGACATTCCATGCTAATACAAATCTTTCCATCAACTTTATAACACTATTAGAGCAGTATTTCACAGGTGCCCTTCATTTTGGACCTTCAACACCCCATTATTCATGGCTTTGTCCAGATTTCTGGCTTTCTGAGGCTGGTAGGTTTGCTCCTAGCAGTTATCACCATTGCCTTTCTTTGCATTTTGTGGACTGTGTTATGTTATGGACTCCATGACACTCCCTAACAGGGCATTATGGGTGAGGCATAGACATTTGCCAGAGGCCTGAAGGCCAGAAGTGACAGATGCAGGTCATTTGTAGGAAGGCACTGCATTCTGATGATCATATGTTCCCAGGCTGCTGTCAAAAGACACCCCTAGGATGGCACCAGTAAGCTGACTGTGGGTGTTACTGACAATTGCTTTCTGTTAGTATTGTGCCATCCCTCTGGGTGACAGCTGGGTGGTGCTTAAAGCTAGGGACATGTTACTGAATTTCTATGGGGCTATGCAGGGGTGACACATCTGTAAACAATACACATCTGCACAGACTGTGCTGATATTTGCTTAACATTTTGGCCCCATTTAGCATAGTGGTGTGCCCTATCTTTTCAGACTACAGCATAACAGTATCAACCACAGGTCAGATTGTTCTGGCATAGACATTAGTAGTTTCAGACTTCTTACATTTCAAAGCCATACTGCCACTGCCAGACCTGCTGTGATATCACTGTGTAAAGGTCTGAGGGTGGGGGGTTTCATGAATGTCACCATGTGTGGGCCTTTGCCAGGCATTTCTGTATGGTTTTCTACAGCTAATCTGCTGGATGAGGCTGGTGGTGAGTATGGGATCCCCACTTTGACATCCATGCATATGACCTATGACCCCCCCCAAGTTGTTTGGATCACCAAATGTACTGCAGTAGTATTTGTCAACTAGGGTGTTTCTTCATGGTGTGGGTAGGCCCATACTGGGGATACACATCCTGCTGTCCCACAGAGCTGTCAGTTGTCTGCTGCTATCCCATTTAGCCACCCCATTCCCTTGCATCCTTTATCAACACCATAGATATGCTATCAGAAAATGCTCCTCCATTTGTTTATTTTGTTATGGAGACTGGCTTACCTTGTGCCTGAGGCTGTTGTGAGGATGGTGCTTGAAGGCTGACTATGTCAGATGCATGCAATACACTGCCTATTCATGGTATGTTATAGGTAGTGTGATCTTTGGCATCCATTTTACTGTGTGTGTGTGAGAGAGAGAGAGAGAGAGAGAGAGAGAGAGATCAGTTCCTGGGGCCCTACTGTGTCAGTGTATGTGCTATATGTTGCCTCTTTGCCAAGGCCAGGGCATACTGGACATGCCTCCATCTGCCTACAGGGACAGGCTCAGGATGTTCCTCCAAGTCACTCTGTGCCTGTAGAGACCTTGGCAATGGTTGGGGGCTGTGTGGCCCTTCCCCATTTTGTTCCTGCTGCAGCTGCTTCCACAGGATCATACTGTGTAGCATGGCACATACTATGAACATGTGTGCACATGTGGCAGGAGAGTACTGCAAGGCTCCACCAGATATGTCAAGGCAGTGGAACTGTGACTTGAGCATCCCAAATACATGCTTTATAATGATCCTGGTTTGTGCGTGTGCCTCATTATGGCATTCTTGTGTGGGTGCGTGTACATTTCTGATGGGTGTCATCAGCCACAGCTCCAGTGCGTAGCCAGCATCCCCCACCAGCTGGCTATATGGGATGTCCCCACTGACAAATGCCTGGTACAGCTGTGACAAATGCCAGATGTGGGAGTTGTGATACCTTCCAGGGCTGCCAGCACACACATCCATAATAATGCATTGGGCATTGCACATGACCTGGCAGTTGATGGAGGGGAAGCCCTTGTGGTTTATGTAGACCCTACCCCATTCACCAGGTGGTGCTTTGATGTGGATATGTGTGCAGTCTGTGGCACCCAATACCTCTGGGTAGTCTGCTACATGGTGGAAGAGACGCATATTGCTTGTCCTTTCCTCACAAGTGATGGGGAAGTAAATGTGCTCAGTGACATGTATTCCCATGGCATCCAGGAACTGGTGGGGTATCCTGGATGCAGATGCCTGTGAGACCCTATATCCCCAGTTGGTCTTTGGAAAGTACCTGTAGCTAGTATTCTTAAGGCTACACATACCTTGGTATCCACTGGAAGGGTTCCCCTCTGTTGGTTCTGGCTCTGAGGCGAGGCTGGCACAGCTCAACAAGTTGCTGAAGTATGTCCCTGTCCACCCTGTATCTCTCTACTATATCCATATCATTTAGCCCCTGGTAGGTTACCCCTGAGTCTGAACACTCTTCTCCTCCTCCTCAGTCTGACTTTGTTGTCAGCATTTTCCTCCTCACCAACCTCAGTCTCTACCACATGCTGATAGATCAGAGCAACTGCAGCCCCTAACATGTTTTGTTAGATTTGTCAGTTTAAAATTCCCCCTGAATGTGTAAACCAGTGGTGTGAGAAAAAACAGACTGAAAGCTGTTTGCATAGTTTATAGTAGTGTGCTGGGCTGCTGCCTGTGTAATTGGCTGATTCTGATACATTCCACCTGCCAGCTATGCTTGTTCTCCTTGATTGCATTCCTTTTTTAGTTTCCCCTTCCCATTTCCTCCCCGTTTAAACTCTGATGCACACCGCACATTTCCGGTGCTCAAATGTGAACAGTTCTTCTATATCCTGTGGTTTTTTTTTGTTTGTCTTTGAGGGTTTTTTGTTTGTTTTAGGCCCAGTGTGCGCCATGCACATCCGTTTAGCTAAAGCAAACACTTTTAAACAAAACTGGCCATTCCTGGACATGAACACGCTCTGCATTTCATGGAGTAGGGAAATACAGCCTCAGACACATCACCTACCATAGCTGTGCATAGCTAAGGGCAAACGCAGGCCACTGAGCTCCTATGTGCTTACAGCAATCAGTACACACTCCCTTTTCATGTTAGCTGCTCCTCCTGTCTACACTGTGGTGTTAGAACACCTACACGGTTAGGTGCAGTCTGACACTTAGAAGAAATTTGTGATTCGGTATAAATCTCCTCATTTGCATACACCACTGCCTTACTCCTGAGTTACATCATTTACACTGAGCCTTTCCCCTTAGCAACCACTATTCTCTGGTATTGTTTTCATTCTGCATGCCATTGACTATAATGGCAAAATGCAGATTTCTATCAAAATTGATTTTCCCCCTTTTTTTAATTTTCGGCACGATCCTGTTTGCGCGCCGCTGTCCTATGCTTAAACGGCCGAGATTGGCCAAAAAAAAAACTATTATTTTAGAAATTTTAAACAATTTTTTATGCCAATGGCCATATATTTGACCATTGGCATACCAACTGAATGGAATACATGCTTTATTTTAGGCTGTCATGCCTCTGTTTTCTTTTTTGCAGAAATGTATTCATTTAGTAACTGAATACATTTCTGCAGGTTAAACTATTCCTGCAGGGACACCTGCCTGCATGCTGAATCACTAATTCACCTCATTTGCATGGTTTTCACCAGCAAATGAGGTAATTAGTATAAGGCAGTGGTGTCCATGTAGGAATAGTGTAAGAGCGCTCGGGCACGTCCCGGGAGCCCTTTGCTGAATCACTCGGCGGACATATTGCCTGCAGCAGCTCCTGCACAATTTCTGCACTCCGTGTAGGGTTTAATGAATCCCGGGGACTGTCATACCATTTTCACCACACTGTACAACTCTTTGCACACATAGTGTCAATTCCCTCTAATTTTGCAGGATGTCTCGGATTTTGCCTTGTATTTTGATCTGCTCCTTGGAAAGGTCATAATTTCTGGCAAATCATTGAGAATTGCAGTCAATAAATAAATGATGCACATTTGAAGTTCTGAGTTTGTATCTTTAACTCCCTAAGTATATGTAAGAACAATACTTAATATCTAAACTTAATCTGGGGCCTTCCCCCCCCTTATTTTTACTTTGCACCTGATTCTTGTGCTAAGAGGGTGAGCATTGAAACAATACACTACTTTGATCATTTATAAGTAAGTGATGTTCCTTTATCATTATTATAAAATACTATTTTAATAATTCTTTTTAAATCTGTAAATGTGCCTCTTTATTCCTACTTTCTACATATGTCTCTTCCATCTACATAAGGTTATATGCATAGAACTGCTACTTTATTTCTTACTTGCTAGCAACTTAGGGGGATGGATATTTTCTAGGTACATAGGTTCATAGGTTCATAGGTGTGTACTAGGTTAATGGCCCTGGAGCCTTTACAAGCCTAGCCCATAGGATTACCATGGCATCGTGCCAGCCGACCTTAGTTCCCAGTTCCTCTGTTAAGTAGAGCCACTGGAGTGATCCCCGGAGTGAATTTTCTATTTCCCATCCACTCATCAAGATTTCTCTTGAAGAGGGTCAGTGAGGTGCTCTGCTTGACATGTATGGAGAGTCTATTCCATAGCAGGGGCAGTCTCTGGGTTATGAACCTGTCCCTCCAGCATGTTCGGCTGATTGTGGTAATGAGGTTGAGGTCTCTGGAGCGTGTGGTGTGGAGGGATTGGGATTTCTTTAGCTGTATCATTTCTAACAGAGCTGGGTCAGACATGGCTTTGTAAGTCAAGCAGAGATCGCCTCTAAGTAGGCGATATGTGACAGAGAATATTTGGTGTTTTTTAAGCCTGTCCATATAGAACAAGTGTTTAAGGCCTAGGATCCTCTTTGTGAGGTACTTTTGTGGCCTCTCTAGTTGTTGCAGGTGTCTAGTGAAGTACATGCCAAATGGTGCATTGTACTCAATGACTGGCCTAATGAGGGAAGAGTAGAGGGAGACAATGACCTCTTTCTTCCTGGATGCAAAACCCTTCGTAATGAGATGTGCCACATAGAAGGACTTTCTGACCACAGTGGCAACATGGTGGTCCAAAGAGAGATTGCTGCCAACCTGTGTTCCCAGATCTCTTATAACACCTTCTGTGTTCAGTGCACTACCATCAATGTGATAATTCATGGGAACTGGGTTTTTCCCAAGGGGAATGATGACACATTTTTTGGCATTGAGCTTAAGGCCATGGTTCTGACACCAGTCATTCATGTCATTGAGGCCTTTCTGTAGGATGTCAACATTGCTTGGGAGTTAATAATAGCTCCCAACTTGGAAATGTCTGCAAACTTTGTCAGCCAGAGTCCCTTCATGTTGGCCTGGACTTCAGAGAAGTAGATACCAAACAGGAGAGGACCCAGGACCAAAACCTGTGTAACTCCACTCGTGACTGGTCAGCAGTCTGACTTGGAGTCAGTTACTTTCACACTGTGGGTTTTATCTGTGAGCCAGTTTGCAACCAACCTAGTGATATAGGGGTTGATGCCTAGCTTAGTGAGTTTTTCTATGATTCCTGAGCGGGGAATGGTATCAAAGGCCTTGGCCAGATCAAGGTAGGCTGTATGAACCACCTTGCCTTCATCCACAGCTCTGGTGACTGACTCAAAGAAGTCAACCAAGTTGAGCAGGCATGATCTACTCTTCACAAAACCAAACTGTGTAGAATCTAGAGTTTGGAGATTCCCTATATCCTTGTCTATTAGGTCCATAAAGCTGCATTCCATAGCTTTGCATATAAAACTCGTCAGGCTAATTGGGTGATAATTCCCGGGGTCTGTATTCGGTCCTCCTTTGTGGAGAGAGATGACTGTAGCAGTGCGCCATTCGGTAGGGACAAAGCCTGAGGTGAGGCTGTGACTGAACAGGGCACACAGGTGAGGTACCAGTTCACTCTGTAGTTCATGTAGAACACAGCCAGGGATATTGTCAGGTCCCATAGAAGCTGTATTCTTGGCCTTGGACAGTGCTGTTTTAACCTGTGCAGCAGTAATACAGGGTGCCTGGCAATCTACTGGTATTGTGATTGGTCCTTTGAGGGGAGTGGGGTAAAGTTAGCACTGAATCTGTTGGTCAGTATATTGGCAATATCTGTTGGCTTGGTATAGGAGGTACCATTGTGCAGTAGCTCAGAGCAAATCTGGGTATTGCCATGGAGATTCTTTACATAACTATAGAAGGCCTTGTGGTTGCCTTTACTATCTGCTGCAATTCTGTTTTCATAGCTAGCTTTAGAGGATTTGATGAGGTACCTCAACCTTTTATTGAGGCTGATAAGGGAGTTTTTCCAGCCTTGGGACTTCACCTTATTCCGCATCAGTTTCCTCCTACTGTTGTAGAGTTTGTTTATGGCAGGGGACCACCAGACTGGCTTCCTTTTTTTTGAGGAGAGCATCTTAGTTCTATTGGGTATGGCAATATCCATGCATTCGTGTACATGTTCATACAGTGCATTGGTGTATGATTTGGCAGTCATGCAACTATTCTCCATTTGCATGGGTGTCATAAAGTTAGCCACCTCTGTTTTTAGGAGCCCAAAGTTACTTTTGGCGAAGTCTTTTATGGTAGTTACCTTTGTTGGGGGGTGGGAGAGATGTGGATTTGCAAGGTGATTAGTTTGTGGTCAGGTCTAACTAGGAAGGACTTGACTATTGGTGTAGAGCAATGGTTGCCCATGTTAGTAATGGCCAGGTCAAGGATGTTGCTACCTCTAGTGGGGGTAAGAATTAGCTGGTCCAGAGCATTAGAATTAATGAACTCCAGAAAGCATTGGGCAAGTGTATTGGTACATGAGTAGCTTTCCCAGTTAATGGAGGGGTAGTTGAAGTTGCCCAGTGTGAGAGTAATAGGTTGGACCCTAATATTCTCCAGGGTGCTTAGGAATGTGGAGTGTGAGTCTTGGGACATGCTTGGGGACCTATAGCAGGCTACGACCTGAATCGTTGTCTTAACCAGTATTACCTGCACCTGAAGTATCTCAGATGCGTTATGTTGGGCTACCAGTCTGGAGGTGTGCGCATCCTTTATGAATATGGAAACACCATCACCTTTGGAGCTTCGGTCCAAGTTCTGGGGCCAAAAGGTGTGGAATGAGTTATAGTCTGGTAGTGCAGGGGTGCTTTCTGCTGCCTTGAACCAGGTCTATGTGCAGCACAAATATCGATGTTCTCCATTTTAAGGAGTGCTTTGAGTGAGTGGATTTTGAGATTTAGACTTCTAGCCTTGAGCAGCATGACTCTCAGATTGCATTTGTTTGTAGCTGTCATGGTGGTAATTTGGTCTTTGGAACACTGCCTAAAAAAGGCACTATAGGAGTGGCAAGACCCTTGGCCAGTATCCGGAAGCCCAGAGGTGATAGATGCAGGGCAGCTCTGGCAAAGCATCGAGGTCTGTCAATCATGTCATCCCAGGCAGATAGATGCCGGATCCCTTTAGAATGACACCAGAAACTTAGCCAATTGTTGAAATCAATAATTTTCTGCTTGTACTGTGGTATCATTCTGGGTGATGGCAGGATGCTGCTCAGGGCTAGGGTCATACCCGTCTGGGCTACATAATCCAAGAGCTCCTCCATGTCTCTTTTCATGTAGTCCAAGGAGGTACATCTCAGGTCATTCACACCCACATATACAATGACAGAGTCATATTTGTACCCGTTGTTGAGGGACCTGAGTGCGTGTGTTATTTGGTGGATCCTGGCACCTGACAGGGACCTGTCTGTTACTTTCTCCTTATTCAGTCTAGTGACTGGGATATCAGTGTGCCTCACTATTGAGTCACCTATGACTAGTGTGTTGGGCATGCTGTTTTGCCTTAGGGACTTTGGTTGAGTGGCACGCTGTTTAGGAGAGTTATGTGTCTCGTCATTAGTGTTGTGGTGATTCGGTGCATTTCTGCCTTGGAGGTCTCTGCTGTTTGTGTAGATTTTTATTGAGAGCCTCTGTGAAGGTGGGTGTGTGGTTTGTGTTTTTATGTGAAGACAGTGCTGGTGTGTGTTCTGGAAGGCTATGTGTTCCATGTGGTTTGGTGCAAGTGTTGACCTTCTCCTCTTGACCAGGTATTCCGGTCTTGGCTGGAGAGTGCGTGGCTTCCAATTTTGTTGGGAGGTAAGAGGAGAAGGTTGTCAGTGTACATGAGGCAGTTGCTACATTGCCTCAGGATGCCCAAGTTCACCAGGTTAATAGGAGAAAGCACAGGGAACTGACCTTTAGACATGCCTGTAGGAGTGGGCATTAATAAATACTGGTGCTGTTTCATTGTATAACATTTAGTGCTGGTAGCACTTTTGTGTGCTACAATAATTGCTACAAGAAGTCTGGTAAAGTGCTAAACTAATAAGCTAGTAAAAGTGCAGGAGAGGAGAGAACTAGCAGATCTAAGGGAAAAATTGAAGAGCAGACTTTGGCACTGGTCAGAAGCTTACAAACAGTCCTGGATACAGCAAATCTGTATATGGACTAGATTAGTTACAGGAAAGGTGGGAAACAAGCGCAGATGTGGATTTTTAATCCAGAAAGTTGAAAGAGATGGAAAAAACTGCCCAAACAGCCAATAAGCTACTATTTTTGGGCCAGAAACCACTCCTCTTGTGGTAGATAGGCTACCTAGTGCTTGCCACTCCCACTGATAAGCTAGAAGGCTTCACTCCAACACAGAAAGGCTTGGGGGGGCTCAGAAGCTTATAAACAGTCCTGGATACAGCAAAACTGTATCTGGACTAGACTAGTTACAGGAAAGGCGGGAAACAAGCACAAATGCGAGCTTTTAAACCAGAGAGTAGGAAGAGATGGAAAAACTACCCAAATGGTCAATAAACATCTCTGACAATTATTTTTACAAACAGTTAGGTACTCTGTTATTTTTGTACCTAGGGTATAAATAAATGATATCAAAGGGTGGAGTGGGTTGATGAGTGGATGATGCTGTTAAGAACTATATCTAAAAAAGCCGTAAGATAAGCAGCTTAAGTGATCTTCATCTAGTAGATCCCTTATCTCATATGGCTATGTGAAATGCTCTGTGGTAGTCCTGCTACAACAAAGGCTAAAAATATAATGCACTCCATAAAGAAAACAGTCAAAAAATCTAGCATCAGAATGTATTCTACCACAATTTCAAAACACACACTAGTTAAAAAACATGTATCTCTATCTATTTGTGCATCTATGTATGTATGTATCTATATATATATATATATATATATATATATATATATATATATATATACATATATAAACATATATACTGAGAGAAAAATAATTTCACTCCTTTATTATATACTTAATCACATGGCGGCCACGGTGGTGCAGTGGTTAGCATTGCCGCCTCACAGCAAGAGGTTCTCCGGTTCGATCCTCGGCTGGGGTGCCTTCTGTGCGGAGTCTGCATGTCCTCCCTGTGGTCGCGTGGGTTTCCTCCGGGTGCTCCGGTTTCCTCCCACATCCCAAAGACATGCTGCAGGTGAATTGGACACTCTAAATTGGCCCTAGGTGTGCGTGTGAGTGTGCCTTCTGTGGAAGGTTGGGCGCCGGGCTGGCAACTCGACACCGTAAAACTCCACTGCCATTCAATGTGCGGACAGGTGATCCGCTGTGGCGACCCCTAACCGGGATAAAGCCGAAAGAAGAAGAAGAAGAAGATTATATACTTAATCACAAGGAAAGCAATTTGACAAACACAGGCTAGCCTAGTATTAGCAGTTGAATACAAAGATGAACTGTAGTGAAGGAGGGCAGAAGGGCAAGAGTAAACCTGTGCTCTGAGATATGAAAAGTGAAAAGGCTGACTGAAAAAGTGAAGTAAATGGCCCAGAGTTGTACTAACTAGGACACTAAGTACTCTGCAACAGGGTTATGCACTGCACAGCTAGGACTCTACTGCTCACAACTGTTAAAATGGATTCATTGCTGACTCTTCATTTTCTCACAAGTGGCAAGCAAAGGCACCAAGGGCCAAGCAAAGGCAGGCTCAAGGAGCACCCTTTGATTGACAGACAAACATAGATGTCAATCAAGGATTATATGATAGGAAAAAAAAGGCTTGTGTAAGTCCTACATAAGTGTAAATAAGCACTACTATTGAGGTCTGTATATATTTATTTATACATCTATCTATACTGACCTCCTTATGGCTGCATAAGTAGTGAAAATCTGAAGAATTGCAGACAGTTTAGCTGTAAATGTTATGCAAATGTTCATATTGTGAAAATATGAGTAGACAAACAGTATGATTCATGAAGGGAGAATGGAGCCTGTTTATTTTTCTCCATCCCATCTTGGCTTCTCCAGTTTCTTCTACTCTGAAAGGGAAATTGTGCCTTTGCAAAAATCAACAATCCTGACAACATGTGCCATCACTCCACAATAAAGAAAGGACTGCAAAAATATGTTATTTATTTACTCTCTAAAACCTCAGACCTCTTCACTGTGCCTCATTGTACTATGTAAAACATCATACAAGATGGTAGGTAAAGTTTGCAACATGTATCACAGTGAAATTGATGCAGTCTACCAGTATTCAGATACCAATGTCAAATCACTTGCATTAAGGGAATTAAGACTTTTTATTCTGAAAAATGATTATCCACCTAAGTTTCATCTTTGTGTCTGTGTGTGTGAATGTGTGTGCGAGCGAATTTGTGTGAGTGTGTCTGTGCTTATATGATTGTAACTGCACAAATGTGTCTATTTAAGTGATTGTGTGTGCATGTTTATGTAGCTGTGTGTATATGTGTGTGTGTGTATGTCTGTGTATGTACATATATGTGTACGTATGAGTGCCTGTGTGCATGTCCATGTGTTTGTGTGTGTGAGTCTGTGTGTGTGCAATTCCACCACGTGTTTGTGTGTGTGATTGTGTGTGTGTGTGTGTGTGTGTGTGTGTGTGTGTGTGTGTGTGTGTGTGTGTGTGTGTGTGTGTGTGTGTGCATGTTTGTACTTGTGGCTGAATGTATGTTTTTGTGTGCATGTCTGTGCATGCACATGTACATTTGTGTTTGTAAATGTTTGAATTTGTGTATGAATGCCTGTGTATGTGTATGCTTGTGTATGTATGAGTGTGTAAGTGTGTATGTGAGGCTGTGTGTGTGTGTGTGTGTGTGTGTGTGTGTGTGTGTGTGTGTGTGTGTGTGTGTGTGTGTGCGTGTGTGTCTGTGTATGTATGTGCAGTTACATGTGCCTGTGTGTGAGCTTGTGTGTGCATATGTGTCTGTACATGTGCACGTTTTTGGGTGGGTGGGAGGATGGCTGGGTGTGTGGACGAGTGTGTGTGTGTGTGTGTGTGTGTGTGTGTACATTGTTATGTGATCGTGTGTCTGTGTGTTGTGTGTGAATATCTGCGTATGAGTATATGTGTGTGTCCCCTTTAGAAGATTAACTTTTCAGAAAGTTAAACTTCATATGGTAAAGATCATATGAAAGACTTTTCTGAAAAGTCAAAATATTTAGACGTATATTGTGGTACAGTGAGGAACAAGAAATTTACCCTTTTCCCCACTGCAGTGGGATCTCAGAGCTAATATATATAATTAGCAGGTGGTGTTGGGGGTGAAGGGGGGGCTTGCCCCACCTGCAAAAACACAGATTTTTGTGGTTGTTTGGTTTTCAGTGTTGCTGAGCATCAATCATATGGTTGGGACCATATGAAATTCGACTTTTCTGCAATGTCATTGTTATAATAGGGATCCTTATGTATGTCTGAGTGTGTGTGTGTGTGTGTGTGTGTGTGTGTGTGTGTGTGTGTGTGTGTGTGTGTGTGTGTGTGTGTGTGTGCTGTGTGTTATTCACTTCAATCTTCCTGTAAGCTTGCTGTAGTGGAGGAAATGTCCTTTTCACATGAGGTACAAGGACGTTTAGAGTTGATTATATGGTTGCAAAACAGAAGAGGCAGAACTTCCTGCATGGGTGCATGGGAAGCTCTAGCCCTCTCCCATTTTTTTTTTTTTCAAAAAAAGAAGGCTTCATTCAAAAATACTTTTAATATGATACTTTTGATGAAACAAGTTCAAGTCTGTTTTCATTACTAAACCACCCTCTGGAATTACTATTTAACTATAGCCTCCAAACAGATTTCATGCTTCTCGAATGGAGAATAGCAACAGTCATCACTCTGCACAAAGGTGGGCCATCTACAGACCCTCTTAACTATAGACCCATAAGTTTCATTAATTTCATATGCAAAGACATGGAAAAAACTATCATGGAAAGGATCAATAATGACTTAGGAACCCTCCAGACACTCATAGGTTCATAGGTTCATAGGTTCGTACTAGGCTATCTGCCCTAGGGCATTTATAAGCCTAGCCAGAGTGTGTGTGGCTTTCACCACCCCTTAGGATGAGAATACTATGCCCATTTAGGGTTTAGTTTACTGTGCCTCTGTCTAGCAGTGACACAGAGATGACCCCCGGGGTAAACCTACGATCTCCCATCCACTCGTCAAGACTTCTCTTGAATAGAGTTAGTGAGGGGCTCTGCCTAACATGGATTGGGATTCTGTTCCAGAGTGTAGGGAGCCTCTGGGTTATGAATCTGTCCCTCCAGCACGTCCTATTTATTTCTGTGTTGAGGTTTAAGTCTCTTGCTCTCGTGGCTCTGATGGATTTGGATTTTTTGAGGTGGGGCATGTCCATTGATTCCGGATTGGACATGGCCTTGTACGTTAGGCACAGGTCACCTCTGAGTAGGCGGTATGCGAATTAATAGAGCTGGAGTTTATTTCAGTCGGGCAGCATATGACATATGTTTAAGACCCTTTATCCTCTTGGTGAGGAACTTTTGGGGTCTTTCCAACTGCTGCAGGTGTCGGGTAAGATACATCCCAAATGGGGCATTGTACTCAATCATTGGCCTAATAAGAGATGAGTACAGGGGCACAATGACCTCTCTTGATCTAGATGTGAAACCCTTCATGATAAGGTGGGCAATATAGAAGGTCTTCCTAACCACATTGGCAATGTGAGTGTCAAATGAGAGGTTACTGTCAACCTGGGTCCCTAGGTCCCTGATTACCTCTTCCGTACTTAATGGATTACCACCTATGTGGTAATTTGTGGGTACCTTGTTTTTCCCAAAGGGTATGACTATACATTGTTTGGCGTTAAGCTTAAGGCCATGGCTCTGGCACCAATTATCCATTTCTATGAGTCCTCTCTGAAGGATGTTTGTGTCCGCTGGAGTATCAATTATGGTGCCCAGTTTGCAGTCATCTGCAAACTTTGTCAGCCACAATCCATCTATGTTTGCCTGTACCTCAGAAAAATAAATGCCAAACAAGATGGGTCCCAGGACTGAGCCCTGTGGGACACCGCTTGTGACTGGCTTAGAGGCTGACATAGCTCCAGCAACTCTGACCCTGTGGGTTCTGTCCTTGAGCCAGTTTGCAACCCATCTCGTGACATATGGGTTTACATTTAAGCTGGTGAGTTTGTCTATGATGCCCGAGTGTGGTATTGTGTCAAAGGCTTTTGCAAGGTCAAGGTAGGCTGTGTGAACTGCCTTACCTTCATCAATGGCCTTAGTGACGGTTTCAAAAAAGTCGACCAAGTTCAAAAGGCAGGATCTGCCCTTGACAAAGCCAAATTGGGTAGGATCCAAAGTCTGTAGGTCCCCGATGTCTTTGTTTATGAGTTCCATAATGATCCTCTCCATAGCTTTGAAGACCAGGCTCGTCAAGCTTATGGGGCGGTAATTTCCAGGGTCCGTAGAAGCACCGCCTTTGTGAAGTGGGACCAATGTTGCCGTACGCCACTCTTTGGGTACGTATCCTGTAGTAAGGCTAAGATTAAACAGCAGCCTTATGTTTGGGTTTAGTTCCTCTTGGAGTTCATGTAGCACAAAGCCCGGGACACCGTCCGGTCCCATTGATGCTGTGTTTTTAGCTTTAGAGAGGGCGGCTCTCACCTGGGTATCTGAGATGTTAGGGAGGCTACACTCTGCTGGAATAGTTATTTCTCCTTTTGGGAGAAATTTGCACTGAACCTATCTGCCAGAATGTTGGCAATGTCAGTGGGTTCAGTGTATTTATTGTCATTTTGGACTAACTCTGAGCATATCTGGGAGTTTCCACCCAGGTCTCTAACATAGCTAAAGAAGGCCTTGTGATTGTCTTTTGTGTCTTTTGCGATTTTTCTCTCAAAGTTGGCCTTGGATGATTTTATGAGTGATCGTAGTTTTTTGCTAGTACTGATCAGAGATGCCTTCCCATTTAGGGATTTTGCTCTGTCATGTAGTAGCTTCCTCCTCCTGTTGTAAAGTTTGTTTATGGCTGGGGTCCACCAGACCGGGCGCCTGCCTTTGCGGGAATGGGTCTTGGTTTTATTTGGGATTGCATGATCCATGCATTCTTGAAGGTGCCCGTAGAAGGCATTTGCAAAGGATTCAGCAGTGTGGGTTGTGGATTCCACTGGCCCAGGGACCTTGAAGGATACCACTTCAGTCTTAAGAAGTGTGAAGTTGGCTTTTGAGAAGTTCTTCACTGTGGTCTTTTGTGCAGGGGGGGGGGCGGGATGTGGATTTCCAGTGAGATTAATTTATGGTCTGATCTTACCAATGAGGGATATACTTCCGGTGTGGAGCATTTTGTCCCCATGTTTGTGATGATCAAGTCTAGTATATTGTCTCCTCTTGTGGGAATGGTGACTAGTTGTTCCATCGCATTTGAGTTTATGAATTCTAGGAACCTTTGGGCTAGGGTGTTTGGGCTTGAGTAATGTTCCCAGTCTATGTTTGGGTAGTTGAAGTCTCCCAATATGATGGTATTTGGAGAGACATTCATACTCTCCAGTGTCTTCAGGAAGGCTGTGTGAGTTTCCTGAGTTTATGAGGGTGGTCTGTAGCATGCTACAAATTGTAAGGCAGTTTTGCCTATGGTTAGTTGCACCTGGATGGTCTCCGATGCTTCGTGCATTGCCACTAACCTGGAGGTGTGGGTATCTTTGATGAATATGGATACTCCCCCTCCTTTTGTGGTTTGGTCCAAGTTTTGGGGCCGGAAAGCATGATATCAGGTAAAACCTGATAGTGCTGGGGTTTTCTCAGGAGCCTTGAACCAGGTTTCAGTCACTGCACAGACATCGATGTTCTCCATACTGAGGAGGGCTTCGAGGGCGTGCATCTTGAGGTTTAGACTTCTGGCATTGAGCAGCATTACCCTTATTTTTTTTCCACTTGTGTTTTCTAGGGAGGTAGGTTTGTCATTTGAGCCTTGCCTAAAAAAGGCACTATGGGGGTGGAAAGAGCCTTGGCCAATATCCGGAAGCCCAGGAGTGACAGGTGCAAGACATCCCTTGCGAAGCAGCGTGGCTTGTCGAGCATGTCATCCCAAGCAGACAGACATTGGATCCCCTTTGAATGACACCAGTAATTAAGCCAATTGTTAAAACTGATCATTTTGTCTTTGTACTGTGGCATCATTCTTGGTGAGGGTAAGATGCTGCTCAGGGTCAGGGTCATACCGGCCTGGGCTACATAATCAGAGAGCTCCTCTATGTTTCTTTTCATGTAGTCCAGGGAGGTACATCTCAGGTCGTTCACACCGGCATGTACAATGACTGAGTCATATTTGTACTTGCTGTGGAGTGACCTGAGTGCTTGTGTTATGTGGCGGATTCTAGCTCCCGACAGACAGCTTACTGTGACCTTATCCTTGTTCAGTCTGGTGAGCGGGACGTCAGTGTGTCTGACTATGGAGTCACCTATTACAAGTGTGTCTGGCATGTTGTTTGGCCTTAAGGGCTGTGACTGTTTAGCACACTGACTTTGTGAACTATGTGTTGCATGTGCTATGTCTTGAGGTGGCGGTTGCTTGGGTGTCTGCTTTGGAGGCCTCTGTTGTTTTGGTAGATTTTTAATCAGCGCCTCCGAGTATGTTTTTGTGTGTTTATGTGTTTGGTTTGCAGTTTTGATAGTTCTATGTGAGACTGGGTTTGTGGTGTGCGTGGTTACCTTCTCCTCCTGCCTGGTCTTGCCAGTGCTGAATTGAGAGAGCTCAGCCTCCAGTTCGGCTATATAGTTGCATCTCTCACATATATTTGTATTTGTTGGGAGGAGGAGAGGGTTGTCTGTTTACATGAGGCAATTGTAACACTGCCTCAAGATTCGCCAGCTGAACAGGAGAGGATGCCAGCAACTGACCCTTCGACATGCTAGAATAGTGAAAAGATTGCTGTGTAACTGAGTCAGAAAGGATCTATAGGGAAATGGGTACTCAAGGGAATTTAGGTGAAAGAAGTACTTTCTTTTGTTTAAGAGTGCTTTAAATGTATAAAAAATGCTTTAGGAGCAAGTGCTGAGCTTTTCAGTTAGAGAATAGGCTGTTTAGATTGCAAGTAGAGCAGTTCTAAGGGAAAAATTGAAGAGTAGACTTTACAGAGCCAGAAATAGTTTAAACTTGATTAACTGGCGCTGCCCTATGCTGCTCTATGAGCAACTTTGCACTAAAATGCGTTCATCTAAGGAAAGTCATACCAACTCAACCTAATGGACTTCCTTGAGAGTCACCAAAGCAATGAATGAGAGCAAAATTGTTCACACTACCTACCTTGACCTGGCAAAGGCATTAGAAACAATACTCCACTCAGGCATTGTTGATAAACTCAGGAGGTTTGATATGAACCCTTATATCATCCAATGGATAGCCAACTGGCTCAAGACAAGACACAGGAAGTTAAAAATTGGAGAGTCCACCTCTACAAAGAGGTCAGTCAGAAGTGACGTCCCTCAAGGATTGGTCCTAGGATCACTCCTGTTTGGCATTTATGTCTCTGAAGTCAAGGCCAATGTCAGTGGCCTCTGGCTGACTAAATCCGTGGATGACTGCAAATTAGGAGCAGTCATAGAATCCCCCACCTACACAAATGTTCTCCAGGAAAGGCTGAGATAGACATATAACTGGTGTCAAGACCATGGACTAAAACTTAATGCCAAGAAATGCATAATAGTATTCTTTGGGAAGTCATCCATTTGGGGTAACTCATTTTGACAACACTCCCCTAAGAGTTGACCCAATAGTTAGGGACTTGAGGACACACATAGACAGTAATCAAAGAGCCTTTGCCTATCACATTTCCCCAGTAGTGAAGAAATCATTCTATGCTGTGCAACTTATAAACAAAGGTATGGCATCTAAGTCCGAGGAAGTCATTGCTCTGCTGTATTTGGCATTCATCAAATGTATCATTGGGTACAATGTCCCCTTTTGGTATGTACCTAACCAGGAATATCCAACAACTGGAATGCTGACAGAGGTTCCCCACTAAAAGAATATAGGGCATAAGTACTATTTCTTATGCAGACTGCCTCAAGGCCCTATCCATGTATTTTGTTTCCTACAGGCTGTTGAAAGGAGATCTATGCCTGGCATACAAGGCATTGTCAGACCCCACTGTAATGGACCTTCTGCATATCTGCAGAACAAACAGAATTATAATTACCTATTGTAAAGATTTAAACCTTGCCTGTGATATAAAGAGGCCGTGCTGGAGAGATAGGTGTGTATCCCAGAGACTTTCCCTTCTCTGGAAAAGGCTCCCCATCCACGTGAAGCAGAGTTCCTCCCTAACCCAATTCAAGTGTAGTTTGGACAATTGGATGGTGCACAGGAAATTCATCCTTGGTTTGGCACCTATGTCTCTAATGGACACAGGCAGCCTTAGTGACGGTTTCAAAAAAGTCGACCAAGTTCAAAAGGCAGGATCTGCCCTTGACAAAGCCAAATTGGGTAGGATCCAAAGTCTGTAGGTCCCCGATGTCTTTGTTTATGAGTTCCATAATGATCCTCTCCATAGCTTTGAAGACCAGGCTCGTCAAGCTTATGGGGCGGTAATTTCCAGGGTCCGTAGAAGCACCGCCTTTGTGAAGTGGGACCAATGTTGCCGTACGCCACTCTTTGGGTACGTATCCTGTAGTAAGGCTAAGATTAAACAGCAGCCTTATGTTTGGGTTTAGTTCCTCTTGGAGTTCATGTAGCACAAAGCCCGGGACACCGTCCGGTCCCATTGATGCTGTGTTTTTA
This sequence comes from Protopterus annectens, assembly GCF_019279795.1. Lineage (NCBI taxonomy): Eukaryota > Metazoa > Chordata > Ceratodontiformes > Protopteridae > Protopterus > Protopterus annectens. Next base: position 578,270,379 of record NC_056727.1, on the reverse strand, counting down.
GCTTTAGAGAGGGCGGCTCTCACCTGGGTATCTGAGATGTTAGGAGGCTACACTCTGCTGGAATAGTTATTTCTCCTTTTGGGGAGAAATTTGCACTGAACCTATCTGCCAGAATGTTGGCAATGTCAGTGGGTTCAGTGTATTTATTGTCATTTTGGACTAACTCTGAGCATATCTGGGAGTTTCCACCCAGGTCTCTAACATAGCTAAAGAAGGCCTTGTGATTGTCTTTGTGTCTTTTGCATTTTTCTCTCAAAGTTGGCCTTGGATGATTTTATGAGTGATCGTAGTTTTGCTAGTACTGATCAGAGATGCCTTCCCATTTAGGATTTTGCTCTGTCATGTAGTAGCTTCCTCCTCCTGTTGTAAAGTTTGTTTATGGCTGGGGTCCACCAGACCGGGCGCCTGCCTTTGCGGGAATGGGTCTTGGTTTTATTTGGGATTGCATGATCCATGCATTCTTGAAGGTGCCCGAGAAGGCATTTGCAAAGGATTCAGCAGTGTGGGTTGTGGATTCCACTGGCCCAGGGACCTTGAAGGATACCACTTCAGTCTTAAGAAGTGTGAAGTTGGCTTTTGAGAAGTTCTTCACTGTGGTCTTTTGTGCAGGGGGGGGGCGGGGCAGGTGGATTTCCAGTGAGATTAGTTTATGGTCTGATCTTACCAATGAGGGATATACTCCGTGTGGAGCATTTTGTCCCCATGTTTGTGATGATCAAGTCTAGTATATTGTCTCCTCTTGTGGGAATGGTGACTAGTTGTTCCATCGCATTTGAGTTTATGAATTCTAGGAACCTTTGGGCTAGGGTGTTTGGGCTTGAGTAATGTTCCCAGTCTATGTTTGGGTAGTTGAAGTCTCCCAATATGATGGTATTTGGAGAGACATTCATACTCTCCAGTGTCTTCAGGAAGGCTGTGTGAGTTTCCTGAGTTTATGAGGGTGGTCTGTAGCATGCTACAAATTGTAAGGCAGTTTTGCCTATGGTTAGTTGCACCTGGATGGTCTCCGATGCTTCGTGCATTGCCACTAACCTGGAGGTGTGGGTATCTTTGATGAATATGGATACTCCTCCTTTTGTGGTTCGGTCCAAGTTTTGGGGCCGGAAAGCATGATATCAGGTAAAACCTGATAGTGCTGGGGTTTTCTCAGGAGCCTTGAACCAGGTTTCAGTCACTGCACAGACATCGATGTTCTCCATACTGAGGAGGGCTTCGAGGGCGTGCATCTTGAGGTTTAGACTTCTGGCATTGAGCAGCATTACCCTTATTTTTTTTTCCACTTGTGTTTTCTAGGAGGTAGGTTTGTCATTTGAGCCTTGCCTAAAAAGGCACTATGGGGGTGGAAAGAGCCTTGGCCAATATCCGGAAGCCCAGGAGTGACAGGTGCAAGACATCCCTTGCGAAGCAGCGTGGCTTGTCGAGCATGTCATCCCAAGCAGACAGACATTGGATCCCCTTTGAATGACACCAGTAATTAAGCCAATTGTTAAAACTGATCATTTTGTCTTTGTACTGTGGCATCATTCTTGGTGAGGGTAAGATGCTGCTCAGGGTCAGGGTCATACCGGCCTGGGCTACATAATCAGAGAGCTCCTCTATGTTTCTTTTCATGTAGTCCAGGGAGGTACATCTCAGGTCGTTCACACCGCATGTACAATGACTGAGTCATATTTGTACTTGCTGTGGAGTGACCTGAGTGCTTGTGTTATGTGGCGGATTCTAGCTCCCGACAGACAGCTTACTGTGACCTTATCCTTGTTCAGTCTGGTGAGTGGGACGCCAGTGTGTCTGACTATGGAGTCACCTATTACAAGTGTGTCTGGCATGTTGTTTGGCCTTAAGGGCTGTGACTGTTTAGCACACTGACTTTGTGAACTATGTGTTGCATGTGCTATGTCTTGAGGTGGCGGTTGCTTGGGTGTCTGCTTTGGAGGCCTCTGTTGTTTTGGTAGATTTTAATCAGCCCGAGTATGTTTTTGTGTGTTTATGTGTTTGGTTTGCAGTTTTGATAGTTCTATGTGAGACTGGGTTTGTGGTGTGCGTGGTTACCTTCTCCTCCTGCCTGGTCTTGCCAGTGCTGAATTGAGAGAGCTCAGCCTCCAGTTCGGCTATATAGTTGCATCTCTCACATATATTTGTATTTGTTGGGAGGAGGAGAGGGTTGTCTGTTTACATGAGGCAATTGTAACACTGCCTCAAGATTCGCCAGCTGAACAGGAGAGGATGCCAGCAACTGACCCTTCGACATGCTAGAATAGTGAAAAAGATTGCTGTGTAACTGAGTCAGAAAGGATCTATAGGGAAATGGGTACTCAAGGGAATTTAGGTGAAAGAAGTACTTTCTTTTGTTTAAGAGTGCTTTAAATGTATAAAAAATGCTTTAGGAGCAAGTGCTGAGCTTTTCAGTTAGAGAATAGGCTGTTTAGATTGCAAGTAGAGCAGTTCTAAGGGAAAAATTGAAGAGTAGACTTTACAGAGCCAGAAATAGTTTAAACTTGATTAACTGGCGCTGCCCTATGCTGCTCTATGAGCAACTTTGCACTAAAATGCGTTCATCTAAGGAAAGTCATACCAACTCAACCTAATGGACTTCCTTGAGAGTCACCAAAGCAATGAATGAGAGCAAAATTGTTCACACTACCTACCTTGACCTGGCAAAGGCATTAGAAACAATACTCCACTCAGGCATTGTTGATAAACTCAGGAGGTTTGATATGAACCCTTATATCATCCAATGGATAGCCAACTGGCTCAAGACAAGACACAGGAAGTTAAAAATTGGAGAGTCCACCTCTACAAAGAGGTCAGTCAGAAGTGACGTCCCTCAAGGATTGGTCCTAGGATCACTCCTGTTTGGCATTTATGTCTCTGAAGTCAAGGCCAATGTCAGTGGCCTCTGGCTGACTAAATCCGTGGATGACTGCAAATTAGGAGCAGTCATAGAATCCCCCACCTACACAAATGTTCTCCAGGAAAGGCTGAGATAGACATATAACTGGTGTCAAGACCATGGACTAAAACTTAATGCCAAGAAATGCATAATAGTATTCTTTGGGAAGTCATCCATTTGGGGTAACTCATTTTGACAACACTCCCCTAAGAGTTGACCCAATAGTTAGGGACTTGAGGACACACATAGACAGTAATCAAAGAGCCTTTGCCTATCACATTTCCCCAGTAGTGAAGAAATCATTCTATGCTGTGCAACTTATAAACAAAGGTATGGCATCTAAGTCCGAGGAAGTCATTGCTCTGCTGTATTTGGCATTCATCAAATGTATCATTGGGTACAATGTCCCCTTTGGTATGTACCTAACCAGGAATATCCAACAACTGGAATGCTGACAGA
>NC_056727.1:578254530-578262030 GCF_019279795.1 Protopterus annectens | reverse complement strand
TTAGTTCTTACAGGCAACAGCATGTACATCAGTAATCAGAAACGGAAGTTGATAGAGAAAGCATGTAATAGAAAAACTAAAGTATCAAGAGAGAAAAAAGGTGGGTGGCTATGGGTAAAAGAGGGAAAATTAGAGATTTTTTGAAATTTATAAATAAGACAGGAGAGTAGTAGTAGTTAGAATCAAGTGAAATCTGAGAAAGGAGAGTAAGCAAAGTGGGAAAAAAAGGGAGAGAGGTAAATATAAGTAGTGGAGAAATTTAGTGTAAAAGTTGTTAGGAGTTAGAGTTCTCTGGTGAGAATTACATATGAATTGAGAAGGGGATGTATGCAAACAGTGTCAGGTGATTAAGTTCATGGTGGTTGTGTACAACCAACTATGTTCAGGACCACTGAGAAGAATGAGGTATTATGGGGTGACATCATTATGCTGGTGAATGAGTGTTTTCCTATTACAACCTAAACCATCCCCTGTACAGCCAGGTGCTGTCCAATTGGTGTGCAATGGATACTGTGGCATAGTGTCCACACACCTGCATGTGGCTCAGCGAATGCCTTGGGCCCCCCTTTTATATAATCCCCACCACATATTTCACCAGTCTCTGCCAAGGAGCATTACCCTGGACTGACTCCTCCAGTGTTCAAGTTGCTAAATGAACTTGGACCAAATGGGTTGTAGTCAGGGCTTTATCCCTCTATGCCACACAGCCAGGTAAAATGATATGTTAACGTTCTTCATTGTAAACTTACATTTTTAGCTACTTAGTTAAAAGTACAACTATAACAGGATCCATGCAGGAATTTAGTCTTTTGCTTTTAAAGTTCATTCATAGCATTTTAAAAGATTCCCACTGTCAATGCAGAATATTTCTTATCATTTTTCATAAACTTATATTCCGAAAGGTGCTAACTTTTCACAGTATTTCTTATTTAATACTCCAAAAGAATCAGGGTAGTCAGGAATCTGAAAGACATCCTGTGCCAGACAGATCTAAACCATTTTATTGCTTTGTTTCATATCCTGAGCACTAGAATATGTGCATATTAAAAAAAAAAAGCTCTGACGTGTTCCCAGTTTACTGCTAAATAATATTGTTAATATTAAGGATAGGAAACCAGATATTGACTAAAAAAGATAAATAAATAATAAAACAAAAGGAGCACTAAGATAGCCATTTCCACTGATATCGTCTATCATCTATTTCCTCCTTTTGTTGATAAATAAATAAATATATAAATATCAAACAAACTTGCCCTTGATGGAAGGTAGCTGCAATAACCAAGAACACAGCAAAGTAAAATAAAATCTTCTCATTTAATTGTGCAAAGGTAAAAGTGAACGCTTTCACAGTGACAACCACTGCTTCATCAGACATTTTTTACATGTCCCAACCACACATAAATACTGTTTAAAATTCAAAGTAGCCAATCATGTTAATGTATCAATTAATTAACTTAAATTATATCTAAGGCTAAAATACTTTTTAAAGCAACAGTACAACAGTACAGCACAGTATAGTCTTGGTAACATATCAGTACAAAATACATAAACACATCCATGTGTGAATATGTATGAGCATATATCACCCATACTATTATATTTACACAATAACAAGACCAATGTGATCATAATTTTTTTTCTGAAGTATTGTATTTTTTAACTATTGATTTCTGTAATTTTACTTTGCTTGGAGCTTATCTCCCTGGGCCTCTACTGAAAAGAGACATGTATCCAGCTAGACTAGCCCAGTCAACAAATGTAAAATAAAATAAATAAAAATAAAATGTGCATGGGGCTATTTTAGTTTCCTGGATTTGAGAGCTGGCTTCAGGGATACATTATCATTAAGACCTAATCCCCTATGTGCCCGTAATCTCAGGATCCACTTCACTTCAAGATTCTCTGTTAAATTCACCAAGTCTCCCAATCTAGTACTAGTGCTCTGTACTTGCAGAATTTGGAACAGGAAAGTATGATCTTCACCATTAGCCAAAGTATGTTTGGCTAAAGCACTATAATCCTGCCCTCTCCTAGTACAATAGACATGGTCTCTAATCCTTTCTCTAAGGTGGCGGTTGTTTTTTCCTTCGTAGAAATGAAAACACATTTTACAATGAGCAACATATACAACGTTCTTAGTGTTGCAATTAGTGGAATTTCTTAATTCCCAAAGGTGACCTGTCTCTGGGTGTTTGAAAAATCAGGATTCATCTATATATATGCAATGGGCACAGTTCCCACATTTCTGTGTACCTTTCCAGTCATTGTTTCCTACATCTCCCTCCCTGACTACTTTGGCGTAACATAATTGTTGTTTTAAGTTCTTTTTATTCTTAAATATAATGTGTGGGTATTTGTCCACCACATTTGTAGTCTCCTCATCAACTAGAAGCATATGCCAATTCTGATATGTAATATCTTGAACTTTGCTTACGTCCATACTATAAGGTAAAACCATAGGTGTAACCGATAGTCTTCTATGCTTACTATTCACCATTTGTTTTATTACTCTGTCAGAGTAGTAAGGTCTTGCTCTACCACCCCTCGCTCTGTTCACTTGGGAATAGGATCTATTGATTTCACCTTCATTATAGCCTCTTTCTAGGAACCCTGCTCTTAACTTATTAAGTTCACCTTCAAATACATGTTCTTGACAACAAAGGCGAGATACTCTCATTGCCTGTCCTTTTATGATGTTATAAAAAACGTTTGGATTATGCATACTGTCCCTATGTAAGAAAGTGGGGCAGTAGCACTGTTTCCTATGCAATTTAGTTAACCAATTAGTATCTTCCCTATACACAGTGACATCTCAGAAGCCTATACTGTTATGAAAATAATTCAGAGTAAATTTCAGGAAAACACTAGTTGTGTCAAGATAAAGGTGAAATGACTTCAGGTCTTCCTCATTGCCTTTCTATAAAAAAAAGATCATCTAAAAGGCTATCTGTGGCTTCATTAGCATACACTCAAACTCCCATCCTACCATTATCAAATTTACATACGTACTGGCACAACTGGTGCCCATTGCAACTCCCGAACGTTGTCTGTAACATGTCTCTTTAAACATGAAAATGCTATTCTCAAGCACCAATTCCAGCAACATACAGATAAAATCTATCTTGTCCAGGGGAAGTTGACCCTGTCTTAACATCACTGCTTTCACCATATTTATTCCTGCCTCATTGGGTATGCTAGTAAGTAATGAGACTACATCTAATGTGGTTAATATAATCCTAGTTGACTTATCCAAAACTTTCACAGTCTTATACAGGTCTACCAAAAATTGCTCAGTGTCTTTTAGCACATATGTAAAATCACGCAACACGTTCTTTAATTCACTATCTAGGTATATTGAAATCGGTTCTGTTAACCAACCTGCCCCTGCCACAATCGCCCTAAACTTTGGTGTTGATGGGTCATTGTGGATTTTTGGGAGACCATGCATCTGTGGGATAAGTGGGTATTCAACAGTACAATACTGAAGGAGTTCCTTAGTCAACAGCCCCATGCACATACTCTCATATAAGACATTGGACTTGTTATTGTCTGTTGTACTGTTGCTTTAAAAAGTATTTTAGCCTTGGATATAATTTAGGTTAATTAATTGATACATTAGCATGATTGGTTACTTTGAATTTTAAACAGTATTTATGTGCGGTTGGAACTTGTAAAAAATGTCTGATAAAGCAGTGGTTGTCACTGCGAAAGCACGCACTTTCACCTTTGTACAATTAAATGAGAAGATTTTATTTTACTTTGCTGTGTTCTTGGTTATTCCGGCTACATTCCATCAAGGGCAAGTTTGTTTGGAGTTTACTACACTTGTTTTCTGGGGCTGCTTTGGACTGCTTGGCCTGTGTTTTATAAATATATAAATAAATAAAAGAAACAAAAGACTTTTCAGTTCTTAAATATAAAGTGAGAGTGAATAAAGGAACATACTGATATAGAGAAAAATATTTTTTCTGCAGACATCAGCAGAATAAATTGGGGAAGCCTGCAGTACACCAACTTCATTGATCACCCATTTATCTTTAAGTGAATCCATTTAATGCTGAGTTTACTACAGCTAGACAAACAGATCCTAAAATATGTCTGAGCAGATGGACAGAGAGTGTTAGTGATGTCGTATTTCAAAGGCATCTGCAACTTTATCGTTCAGCAAGGAGTCAGGCAGACAGCAAGGAAATCTAGGAGACTGTGGGTCTGTATATGATTTAGTTGACCTTGCATTTGTAGGACTGACAGAAAAAATCCTCATTAATTCCTTAGGTCATTCTGAAGAACATTAATTGGTTTGGAGTCAGGATGCATGGAGAATTTCCAGACATACACCAGGAAATATGAAATATCTATATCCCAAGGAAAGCATTTCCAAATCACATTTTGCATAAATCACCCAGACTTTTCAGAGAAGGGTACTTAATCGGTGGAGTTATGGAACATGTTGTAGACATTAAACACAAATTAGTGCTCTATTTTGTTATTATCAGCACTCACAAATTCTTCACTCCTATTCTTCCTGGCCAGTATGACAATTTTAAAGAAAATTTGCAAGATCTGAAAAAAAAATGGAAGTATAAATAATCTTAATGTACAGATACTACAAGTTCCTTATGTCTTTTGGCAAAGTATCAACACAGCCTTAGAAAGTCAGCTACCTTTATTTCATCTTCGTCATTTGCCTTATCTGCACTAGAAAGTATCTGTTTGTATAATATCAGCCCAAGCCAAGTTAAATTATTTTTTCTTCTCTGAGCAAAGTGTTATTTTTATATTTGTGTCACTTGGAAGATGATACAGAACATTTGGCTTAATGCCAAGTCATACATAGCATTCTAGTTAAGGTAATAGCAAAAAATATGGATTTTTTCCAGGTTTAGGCCACATGCCCTTTTCTTTACTGAGTTTCAAAGTCAGTATGAAGGGGAAAACAACAATACATTATTACAAATGGGATGAAAGAAATGGCTGATTATCAGATTGGACTGAAGAAAGCCACGTTAAAAGATAGCTTGCTGTTGCTAGATTTATTTCCTAGTAATGTTAATACACTGAAATACTTAGACTTGGAAAAACATGACATTCATCTTGTTTAATGTGAGGTTATCATTGCCCATGTAGACTATGCATTAGTACTTTTTAGACATTCACTGGCCCTCCCTATCAACAGCATTCCCCAAGAGAAGAAACCTAAATCAATCACATAAAGAGAGACAGTGTAAGGGAGTCAAGTCATAAAATATAGTTCATTAGTAAGCCATAAAGCTTAGCAGCTTCAGTGCCTTGGTCTTGAACCCCTTGCCAGCAATCCCCTCCTCCTCTGGGAGTTCCCCACCTATGATGCTATACAGCCACCTACTTTCCAGCTAGCTTCCACCAGTTATCCACAGTGCAGTATATATAAATAAAGTGGCATGAATTAATTCCTTGAGACAAATAATTAGAGGTTAAGCTTTATATCTATTTCTTTTTAACGCTTAATTTGTATCTAGTCTACTTATAGTTACACAGATGCATAAATATGCAAAGCTGTAGCTAGGTCAATTGGTGCAGTAGGTATTTACCCCTCCCACAAAAAAGGTTTTGCTACAGCTCCTAACGCACATATGCTCACACAGTACAAGCAGTCTTTTGAAATCTTTTAAGAAGCTCTGATCTCAGTCACACACAAGTAGTTATTGATACCATTTACAGCCTTGCAGTTGCACATTCTAACAGAAATCACATGACTCACTCAAGAAATGGTGTTCAAGAAGCTGTGATCACAAATACAAGTTGATTAAATAGTTACAAAGACTGCATGCAGGGACTGTATATCATCTCTTCTACAATGCCTAGCATGTTTCCTAATAGCATTATCATGGGACAGATACCATTTTCACCCCAGTTTAGCTAACACACACACACACACACACACACACACACACACACACACACACACACACACACACATACACACACATGAATATGTGTATGAGGTATATGTGTGAACCTTGGCTCAAGATGATTGTCACTATTGAAGTGACACCCAAATCCCATGTACAAAAGTGGGAAAAGGGGATTGTGGATGTATGTGTGTGTATGTATATGTATATATATATATATATATATATATATATATATATATATATATATATATATATATATATATATGTATATATACGTCTGCCTGCATTTGTCTGTATGGTATCCATCTATCCATGTTTCTGTTTGTGTGCATGTGTGTCTTTATATGCACACACACACACACACACACACACACACACACACACACACACACACACACACACACACACACACACACACACACACACACACTCACACACACACACACATGAATATGTGTATGAGGTATATGTGTGAACCTTGGCTCATGGGTTTCCCCCTACTTTATTTTGCTTTTGCCTCTTCTTAAAAGTACTCAATTTTATTTAATCTGCTGCATTTATTACTGCTTGGTAGTAGCCTGATTAAATTGTAACTGTTATTCTAAGTCTTTTGGTTTAAGCACTTGGGCTTCATACTGGTTGTTTTACATTAAGAAGGTTTGTGGACTGCATTGTTGTGGCAGGACAGGTAGCTTACATCCTTCTAAGCTGGGAATTGCTGATTGAAGGCTCAGTGTCTGCTATTCTAATAGTGTATTAGTTCTGGTTTAAGCTCTTGGGCGCTTTAGGACAGTTATTCTACATTAAGAAGTTTTGTGGTCTGCAGTCTTGTGGGAGAAAAGGCTGGATTCTGCCCTTCTGAGCTGGGAATTTCTGGCCATAGGCTTATTGTACCTGTTTATCTGAGCTGTTTCTTTCTGAAATTGGTGCGCCTTGTTGCTGTAGCATTAGACCAGATTCAGGCCTGCTGAATCTAGCTTTGTTTGTATAACTTGAGCACTGATCCAGGCCATCTTTTTGGAGAAGGTTACCCTGCACCCTAGTAGCAGGAGTGTGCAGTTAGAACTTGTCTGATTGAAGACTGCTGGAACAGGGCTCAGTTTTGAGCTTGTTACTGGTTAATTGGGTAACTTGTTTAAATCAGTTTGTTAGTTTTCTATTGTTTTATATATATAAAAAAAGTGCACTTTATTTGTCTTCTTTTACTGTATTTGTGTTTCTTCCTACTTTATTACAAGGGGCATTGACTACAACTCTGATCTGAGATATATAACAATAAGTATCCTTTTCTGTGCTTTTAAAGTGTTTTTTTTATTGTATCTGCCTTATTTTATGAAAAAAAAAAAAAAAATATATATATATATATATATATATATATATATATATATATATATATATATATATACTTGTTTCCCACCTTTCTAAGCTAGTATAGTCCAGGTTTCAGGTTAGTGCTGAATTCAGGGCTGTGTTACAAATCTCTGTGTTTGCCCATACCTTAGTTGGATAGAAGTAAGTTTCTCAGTTCACCTGTGAGAGAGGGGAGCTTTGAGCAGCCTGTCTGTCCCTGGCGGAGTGGTTTCAGCCCAGCAATTAGTAGCTTATT
>NC_056727.1:578209530-578249530 GCF_019279795.1 Protopterus annectens | reverse complement strand
GAAAATATCATGGGTGAAGTAGTTGAAAAAAGAAGGAATGGCCACTTCCGTTCTATTTTAGATCCACAGACCAGTACTTCCCCATCAAACCTTGATACTCTAACACCACATCAGAGTGTTGTAGGTGGGGTCCATACTGCCACATCCACAGAAGCTATTTGTGATTTTAATATGGCCTTTAATCAGGGTTTACCAAAAGTGTGTTTTCTTACTACCTTTGCTTATGACTCTAAAAATGTTCTTAACATTTTGACTAAAAACTGGGAACTTCTAATGAGTGATAGTGCCATTAGGGGTTCCATTGGTGCTAAACCTATTTGTGTGTATAAGAGGGGTCAACATCTAAAGAATATATTTGTAGTGTAATGCGAATAATACAGGATTTGGTTTTACTCATAAATGTGGAAGATGCAAATTTTGTTCCTTTATTTTTGAGAATAATGAAGTTAAAATCAATAATATTAAACTAAGGTTGTGATGTAAGGGCTCATGTGATACTGAGAAGGTTGTGTATGGTGCAATATGCGATACTTGCCCTTGTTTTTATATACGAAAAACCGAACAAAAACTTCAAGTCAGAATAAGTGAGCATGTAAGGAACATCAGGGACAGGTCTGAATTCAATGCAATTGCTAGGCATACTACACAACACCCAGACCACACATTTAAATTCTTTATTTTGGATATAATATCTTGTTCGGAAAGGGGGGGGCTGGTAGTACTTATTAGAAAAAGCGGAGCTAGTGTGGCAGCTCCGTTTGAATGCTACATGCTGGGGGGTCTCAATGACAGTGTTTCTGTTTCTAGTTTACTAAAACTAAAAGCACTGCATAGATGATTAACATAGGTATTCTATTCTGGTTTTCCCTGATGGGTTTGCTGGTTGTATTTGAGCAAATGCAAGGCACAGAGCTGATTAAGCTGTTTTAAATGGTAGTGCTATACATGTTGCTTGTAGGATGTATTTTTTATTAACTTTTTATTTTTTATTTTTACTTTCTATTATACATTTTTTAACAAATACTTTTAAAAATGTTGCTTTATAGGATGCACACACACACACACACACACACACACACATATATATATATATATATATATATATATATATATATATATATATATATATATATATATTTTATGGTCTGATTATTCATAATTGATGACTTTTAAAATGTATGAGTTGTGTTTTTTTTTCTTTATCTGTCTTTCTGGGGGGAAATGATGTCACACAACAAATGTATTTAAAGGATATGATGTCTTTTTGCTGCCATCTGATGAAGTTCCATGTTAATGTGTACTTTTGGAGACGAAAGCACTTATGGTGGCTTAATCCTCACTTGGTGGAGTTTTTGTTTGCTTTCCATGTGATTTGGATTATCTGCAATAAATATTTTTGGAGAGGAATCCATTTGCTGAGCGTTTTCATGGATTTTGTGGTTTTTGGACTTTTTTGTTTCATTTCATATAGGTCTCTATTTTTCCCTAACTTATCTGTGGTGTTGCATTCCCTATCTGCCAACCAGATTCTCATGTCCTCAGGCAAAGTTCTAAGGGCTTGTTCCCTCACCAAAATGTCTGCCAATCCTTCAAAAGTGGTGACCTGACACCCACTCACCCACCTATAAAAATAAGTGTTTAACTCAGCAATATAATCACACACACTTTCATCTGCCTTGTGTCTGTGCTCACAAAACTTTTTTCTATAAGCTTTAGGTATTAACTTAAAGTATTCCAATAAACAATCTTTAACTATATTATAATTTAAGCAAACAGTATCAGACAATTTAGAAACAACATTTACAGCTTTACCATTGAGTAAGGGGGTGAGGAACTGTGCCCAGAGCCCTTGGTCAACATTATATTGTTTGCATACTCTTTCAAACATATGAATAAAACTATCAGAATTATCACCTTTTTGGTACTGAGGAAGAAGTGTACTGACCTTTATTGCTTCTGGGGTATGGTTACTCCCTTCCCTGTTACCTCCACGACTATGGCAAAGACTCAGCATTTCCTTCTCATGTTACCTATGCCTCTGATTTTCTTCTGTTTCCAGACATCTCAGTCTCTCTGCTGATTCTAATTCCATGTTTCTCCTTTTCTTCAGCCTCCAAATTCTGCAGCCTTTCTGCTGATTCTAGTTCCAAATGTTTGGCCTGCCATTCAAGTCTCTTTAACTCCAGACAGATTTTTAAGTCCTCTGAGGCAAAGTTGCACTGTCCATTTTCTGAGAGTTGTACATCCCCAAGGCCAGTCTGGTTGTCTTTCTGGTTGCTGGTATGTGATGCAGCTGTGACAAAGGCTGCAACCATTTCCCCTTTAGTCTGCTTGGCATGTACCAGTCCTTTGACTTGGTACATCTTAGCCAACTGATTCCTTGTCAGCTTCCATAATCCTCTACTGGCATCCTTGCCTGCTCCCCCTGACTAACTAAGTTAACAAAAAATAAATAAATCAATGTTTTTGGAGAATTTTGGAGTGTTGCAGGTTTTCATGTTATTGTAATATTATTCTGTTTCATTTAATTTAGGGTTATTTTAGTGTTCATAGGTACTGGTCATTTTGTTATTAATTCTACAGAAAGCATCTCAATGATATATTTATTAGTTAAGTTTTAAATAAGGTAAATGTTTATATGTTTTAAGAATTTAAAATGAATGATGTAATTTCCTGTTTTGGAGGATGAAACGGTATATTTAAAAGGTTGTAGTTTGGTTTGTTTTATTGTCTGACGAAGTTTGGGCATTTATTCAAATGAAAAGCACTTAAAAAAATAAATATTAAAGGAATTATTTTCCATTTTCCGTACTTTTTTGTTTTAAATAGTTTGTTTTTCTCTTTTGGGTTATCTAGTAGTTTGTTTTTTTCAGTTGTGGTTTATGGAATTAAACAAACCGTCACCCACGTTATTTTCCCAGGATATGGATGGACAGAATTGATCGTTTACCGAGCTTGCAGCACTTATACATGGATTAACACAACGGGTTGAAGGACTTGCTAGTACCATTGAATCCATGAAAAGCAATATGGTATTATCGCAACAAATGGATAATGGTAATCAGCCTTTATGGCAGGAACAACCATCTCAACAACGTAATCTGGCTTCCTGGAACAGGAGCAGCTGTTACCTCAGCTTAGTACGGCTGCTTCAGATTTAGGGCAAGAGCAGCAGCTTCAACAATTAACACACATTAGTGACAGCATGGTTTCGAGCCAGCAGCAAAGTCTGGGCTCATTTCAATCTGTGGTTGGTCAGACTAAAGCTATTTCTGTCGGGAATAGCAGCGGAGGACAGCAGCAGACACAAAATCATGTGGTTAAGAGCGATAATTCAGCAGGTATGATCTCAGAAGCCTGTAACTGTGAACTTGATGAGGCATTTAATAAGCATAATAATTTGGGACATGATCGCATAGTTAATTTTGTGCAAAGTAATGGTTCTGTTATTATGGATGGAGGTGTGGCCTTGTGGAAGCCTCCACCATTAAATGAATGGCTTATTAATGACTGTCAAAATTCTGGCTCTCATAACACCAATAGTAGTGATGGGAGTAATATAAGAACATTGTTAAATAATTTTGATGGCAAGTTATTCAAGCTTAAGAAACTACAGCTTGAAAGTATCTATCTAAAAGATCATATTATTAACCTGGTAGTGCCTAAAGGCCTTAGGACATGGCAGTATCCTGCAGGGTTAATTGAGCATCCCCCTTCACATAACGAGCTGATCCTTATGTTTAACCGACATGGTCTGGAGCTATTTCAACTGCTCATAAAATTTAACAATAAGGAAGCTGATGAGTTGTTAAGGGAATGCAATAATCTTGAAAATCAACTTCAGGTTGATAATGAGTATGAAAGATATAAATATGAACATCAGCGTATTTATGCAAGCATTGAAAAAATAATGATGGACTTGAAACAAAAGAAGCATAAAAAACTTGCCAGGGACAAGCTTCAGTACAGTTCAGGGCAAACTTATCCTAAACCGCCTAGAGTGGGTAAGGTGGAAACTTTGGCCTCTGGAGCAGTTGTTACTGATAATGGCCAGGAGGAGCAAGACCCTGATATGGATACATCTAACTTGCAGGGGGCACATTATGAGACATATAATTATGATCAGGAATATCCACCATTAAGAAGGTTGGAATGGATCAGAAATCATAATAATAATAACTATAAAAGCAACAGTAACAGTAACAATAACTATAATCAATCTAATAATCAGAATTTTTATACACCATCTAGGAGGAACCAAAGGAATCCAAAAAGGGAAGGGTTTCGGGGGCAGGGCAGATTGATGAGGAATAATTATTGACTGCTGAACAATTATTGACTTTTGAATTTTTGAATGAATCTGTCAATGGTGACATCTTTTGTCATGTACATGAAGAAGTTTGTATGGAAATTAATTCTAAACCTATAGTAATTTTAAATTCAGCCAAAGATTTTAAGGTATATCATTTTTCTAGCTCATGCATTAATGAAGAGATGGTGTCGGTGAATCTTTTGAGTAAGGGACTGACATTTGTCCTGGCTCAAGGATCGAACCTAACTGATGTATTAATTGATTTAAAAAGTTTTCTAAGAAAATTAAACTTCACGATTATGTTTGGGAATGAATGAATGAAGCAATATGGGGATGGTTAATGAAGATTTCCACATCAGTAGTATATTCAACCCCCCTCTCCGTCCGGTTTTAGGCCTATATAAAAAAATGCGTGAGTTGGATGCTAGACATTTATTGTTTAAGAAAGGTAAACAATATGTGGATAATCTAACAAGGGATGTGAGGGATATTTTAAGGTTCCTAACACAGCAGAACATCAGGATTATGAAACCGGACAAGGGAGGGGGGTTAGTAATTATGGATATATTTGATTGCAATAATAGGATAAATGCCATATTGGATACTAGTACTTATGAGGAAGTTACTAATAATGATTTGAATATTGCATATAGAAGGATTTATGGTATGCTGAATGGCATGTTTATGGAAAATAGCATCGATATTGATACATATAATTATATGAATATGATTTCTCCTACTATCCCACCATTTTTGGAGCTCCAAAAATCTACAAGGATGTTAATAATCCCCCTCTCTGACCCATCGTTGATGACCGTAATTCCATTATCTATGCTTGTGCTAAATTCTTGGATTTTAAGTTAAAAAGTATTTAGTTGATGAGTCCCAGATATGTAAGGACTCTTGGCACTTTTTGGAGATAATTAATGCTACAGCATATTCAGATAGGGCCCTGTTTTTTACAGTGAACATTAAGAATTTATTCTCTGTTATCCCACAGCAGGAAGGTATTCAGTGTATTGAAGAATATCTACATGAACAAAGGGTACCACAAACTGATATAAATCCTTATGTTGATTTATTTGATTTAGTTCTCACTAATGGAAATATATTTACATTGCAACTGCTATAAGATGTTCATTGTAAACTGCACTGTGTTACAATAATGTTTTTATGATGTTAATATAATTGTGAACCTCATAGGTAAGAGTCTGATTGATTATTATGGTTAGTCCAATGGCATTTGGTTTTTCAGTCTGTTTTAATTATTTAAATGATGTACGGGCACTTTATTTTGTATCTGATGAAGTGTTTCTGACTAAAATGCCAAGTTAAAATAGCAGCGTTAATTTGTGTGTATTACACTACCTGAATAAATTTCTTTGTGTGACTTGGGCTCTTATTTGGCTGCTCTGAGCGATTTGCAGTTGGTTACACAGTTTAAACTTCACTGCCATCCTTTTTGCGGTTACAATTATTGTAATGTTATGTACCATGGCCAATTTTTTGAGGTAAATGGTAAAAAATACAATCTGCTTGTAAAATACAATTGCAATACGAGAAAGGTAGTGTATATAGCAATGTGCAAACACTGTCCAGCCTATTATATAGGCAAAACTAGAACTTTTAAGGAGAGAGTATATGAGCCCTTATATGCTGTCAGGAAAATGAATTTGACAAATGCTCTACTGAAACATATTTACGATCATAATGATCACCAGTTCTTATTCTGTGTCATCCAGCAGGTTAATGAACAGGCTGGGGACGGACCTTGGGCACTCTGGCTTGAGAAGGCAGAATTAATGTGGCAGCTATTGTTGTATTCATATGTATGGCCAGGACTTGATGACTATTGTGCAATTAATAGTATTTTGAAATTAAAAGCATTGGCAAGGTAAAATGCTAAATTTATCACCATATACTAACATATTAAAATATGATAATAATTACTAAAGTAGGTTAATAAGCATAAACAAATTTCTTCATGCTCTATGGGTTAATAATTTTTATAATTCTGATTTTGGAGAATTTTGTAGTGTTGCGGGTTTTCATGTTATTGTAATATTACTCTGGTTCATTTAATTTAGGTTTATTTTGGTGTTTATATGTATTGGTCATTTTGTTATTAATTCTATAGAAAGCATCTAAATGATGTATTTGTTAGTTAAGTTTTAAATAAGGTAAATGTTTATATGTTTTAAGAATTTAAAATGAATGATGATGTCATTTCCAGTTTTGGGGGATGAGGCAGTTTATTTAAAAGGTTGTAGTTTGGTTTGTTTTATTGTCTGATGAAGTTGTGGCATTCATCCAAACAAAAAGCACTTAACAAATAAATATTGAGGGAATTTTTTCCATTTTCTGTACTGTTTCTAGTTCCAATGCAATACCCTCTTTCCTGGAAGCTGGCAGGACTTAGTACCTACTTGTAAAAATATACACACAAGGGGTTTCACTCAGATCTTTGGCAGGTGCTGGAAGACATAAAACAATTGCATACCTCCACCCTTCCAGAGTAGTAATTAGTTCACCCCAAAGACAATGCAGAATGCTTCCTAGAACAGACTTTGCATCTCTGATTGCCTTGAAACCTATGAGACAGCATCTTTATGGCCTAACCTGTAAAGTGATTGAATTTCAGAAATGTTTCTAACGTTTGCTGGACTGAGGTTAACCCTTCGGTTTCCTCTGTTAAAACATGTACAGTTAAACAGTTACAATAATGCATGTACATTTTTGTTTTCTCCAGTACGGCACACTGTCAATACATTTCAAATGCAAACATTTTACAAATACCTTTTCAGCACAAATGTCTGTACAAGTCAGTTTGATATACACATGACACACAGTTCTAATACATTTGTAACACAAGCATCTTGTATAAATCAGTTTGATATTCACAAATGATATATAATTATTTACAAAATTCCAGCTAGCTGTGCTGGCAGTACCTCCTTTCATCACACTACTATCTTCCTATGCACTCTTGCAAATGTTCTTTTCTTCTCAAGTGGCCTTGCCTCCAACCACATCACAATCCGACCAAGAATCATTTCAACCCCACTCACACTGCCCTTGCATTACATTAATCCAAACTTCACCATCTTAATTATACCCTCCTAATTCATATAAACTGCAAGTACCTTATTCAAATATAGACTATAAATAGGACTCCTAATAACCCACAAATTAAACAAAAACACAATTTAGTATACATAAAATGCCCTGCCTACTATTGCTATACAAAAAGACAACATTTTGCAGTGACATTCATCCACATCCAGGTCTTATGAGCAACCCTGCAACAATGTATCTTTATCTACCCCTTCCCATCAACAAGCCCCCCCCTACTCTAAAAAAACTTGGTATACTATCTCTGAACATCTGTAGTGTCCGTAATAAAGTAACAGAACTCCATACCTGGATAGCACATCACTCTCTAGCCATTCTAGCCAGCACTGAGACTTGGCTTAAACATTGAATAGCTGACACTGAAATACTCTGTCTCACTTATAGTATGTTTAGAAAAGTCTGTGCAAAAATCAAAGAAATTGTGGTAGAATTGTTCTAATTTACCCAAACTACTTTGAACAATACTGTGCTTGAATTCAATAACTCCAAAATACTTATCTCTTCCTCAAATTAAACACTCATAAATGACTTTGTATCATCATAATGTCTATTCTACCAGGATCCAAAATAGATACATTGGAACACCTCCTCTGTTGGGCCATGAACACCTTCTGTAATGAAATAAAAAAATCATAGTAGGGGATGTCAACAGACTGGCAAAATTTGACAGTAAATTCCTCAAATACAAGTATTATCTTATATGGCCTGACCCAACTAATCAAAACTCTAACATGTATGACCAATAACAAAAGTTCCGTTCTTGACAGGATTATGATATCTGACCCCAGTAGATATACTAATTCAGGAACCCTATCAGACTATCTTAGTGACCACCTACCAATCTATGATATTGTCTTATTACTCATCAAGCAAACTAACACCAATAAAATATGACTTGAAATCTTAGAAACCTTATCCCAAAGGCTTCCGACTCAGCCTTAAGTTTTATTAACTGATCTAGTCTATATAGCCTTCCCTAGAAAATGCACAACTTGCATTTAAAGGAGTGCAACAGGTTTCTCTAATGTATTCCTCAACTTCACAGCCCTTTTCCTCCCTATTTACATTGTCCTCTGTAAAGCAACAACAATAAAGCATTTACAATTTTTATAATTCCCCTTACTTCTGTAACAGAAGCCTACCTTCTCATACTGTGATGGTTTCACTTACAAAATGATTCTCTCACGTTTGAATAAAGCTTGCTGGAGTCGCCCAATTACTGACATCATCAAGGCCAGGCAGTGCAGGTACTTTTTTTTTTTTAATCAGTTCCATCCCCCAAAGTGACATCACCACAGCCGTCATCTGATTCTAACTAAAATAATAAGATCCACCCATTCTGTGATGTCATGGCTCCCTTGTCCTTCCCCCAGCCTGAGTGCTGTTCATTTTATTCAGTAGTATTGTAGTAACACCGATGTTTGGAAACACAAATTTGGTATGCATACTTGTACATTCTGCACGGCAAATGATGCTTAGGTGGTGCATCGCATGCATACTTCTCTGTTGTATTTGCACCAGATACTGCTAGTGTGCAGTGCGGGAATAGAAAGATTAAAACATTAACCTGGTATCAGAGGTGGCAGTGCAACGTATTCATAGTGGCTTAACGTGAGAGTAGCTCTAAGTAAGCACCATGTGAAACCTGAACAAGCACCTAGAATTATTCAGTGCAGCTTCCACATCTTAAGTCTGAAAATGAATTCACATACTCACATGAACAGGAGTAGCTGCATATTGATGGCTAAAGGTGTATGGGCATGTCAGGTGGTTACTACACTGCAAAACTGGTATGTAATGGTGGAGATATTTGGAAGGCATGAGCAAACACACCAGTATATTAAAACCATAGCACCAATTGAACTGGAGGCTGGCAAATAGATTTAGTAAGGGATTTTGTCCATGCACAAATATTTCAACAGTGATTTTTTGCAGTGGCATCCATTATCTGATTCAAGGTAAGTTAACCTTGATGTCCTTTATTTAAAAAAAAATCAATAAAAAAATTACTTTGTTATATGTGACTTCTGGACACAAGAAAAAGGAAGGGGAAAATATAGCAATGTGGTTTGTATGTACAAAGACAAATCCAGGGACACTGCAAAAGGTTTTTTTTGCAAACCAACCAGTGGAGTAAAAACATATGAAGGCAAACACTGCATATCAACACACTTTACACATGTAAATCTCAATTTTTAACAAGGTGGAAGCATGAAGTGATTCCTTAACACTTAAATTAATAAAGATCTAAACTGGTTAATAGCATAAATGTTTTATTTTTTGCTCCTTGGTGCAAGACCTTACTGGATGTGATTGCAGTCAAGTAAGGCCATGGCTATAGTGCAGCAAAAAAATGTCCCCTCTAACAAAGGAAATGCTAGAGCAAAGGTTAAATTATATGAGTCAAGCACCCTGCTGAGATCTGCCAAACAATGGAATTACCAGGTCAAATTACCCTCAGGACTTTGACAGCTAGGGAAGCTAAGTGTTGTGGGGGAGGGGAGAAGTAAATGGACTGGAATTCATTGTCTCACAAATTAGTGCCATTTAAACTAAATTAGAAAAAAAAAGCAGCAGTAAACAGCACTTTGAGTGTGTTCTGTGGCATTTGCACTGTTTCTGTTTTAAGTGGTCATCCAGCAGCAGGGAATGTTACTTGCACTGTTCTATTTTACTCAGTACTTTGTACGCATGCAACATCTATGAAATGACAGGAACTTTAGGCAAACTGAGGCCTGCATTATGTAACATTTTTGAGCCAAACTATGATTTCTGGGATACTGGATGGCGACCTGATTTAGCCAAACTACATCAATATGCCAGCCTCCAGGTGGTCAGAGTCTGGAATTACATATAAAAATATTTAAAATACTGTAAATAATCCCAGAGTGCTGTTAAAGTGTAGGAAACGTCATGCCATTATGTTTTAAACATGTTTTTTGAGTCTGTGGGTGCGGTACTCCTTTAACAAAGCCTTCCTAGATACTAACAGCTTGGCACCAATCAGGATTAACTGAATAAAATCCACTGATGCAGCCTGGCTATCAAATAATACCAGAATGCTCATGAAAACCAGGACAAAGCCCAAAAACAATAGCTAGCAAACAAAAGTACCCAACTTGTACAACATTTCAGAGAACTGCAGAATACAACAACAAAAAAGAAAATAATATTTTACAAAAAAAAAAATATATATGACCAAAATCTTCAGCAAATCCAAAATATAGTCATAAGCAATTCTAGTGAGCCATCAACAAAATACTCCATACAGGAACAAAAGCTAACACAATCACTCTATCAAATAAATCCCTCACTGGAAACGACCTCATTATTTAACAAATAGTTTATAAATATCATCTCAGCCCTTACTAAAGACAACACATAACATGCCACCCCCACCTCAGAAAACCCAAATACCACAGCATTCACCTTTCCCTTTAAGACTGTCCCTACCGCCATTATAAAAAAAAATCTTCTAAGCAAACTTAAAAAATTCTCACGATCTGCAGACCACTTACCAGCAGAATACTTAAAAATGTCTGTAGATGCTATTCCATATCCAGTTTACAATCTTATAAATAGATCCATACTAGAATCCTATGTTCCAGAAATTTGGAAACA
Organism: Protopterus annectens; assembly: GCF_019279795.1. NCBI lineage: Eukaryota > Metazoa > Chordata > Ceratodontiformes > Protopteridae > Protopterus > Protopterus annectens. The sequence goes on along the minus strand of NC_056727.1, from coordinate 578,238,465 downwards.
ATCATACATTATCCCTCTTGACAAAGGAGGAAATTCAACAGACATATCTAATTTTCACTCCATATATTGTACTCTCACACCTTTCTAAAATAGTAGAAAACTAGATTCACAAACAACTCCTTAAATACCTAATCCAGCAACAATGCCTCACCCAAACCAGCATGGTTTTCACCCTGCTTACAGTACAACCACTGCCCATATATCATTTACAGACAACATTAACAAAGCTAACAATAAAAGTGTATTTATAACTTCCATTTTTCTGGATCTGTCTAAAGCCATTGACAGCATATCCCATGCCAAGCTATTAGAACAAATGTGTCTACTAGGCATCCCCTCAACCTCTGTCAGATGGTTTCACAACTACCTATCTGCAATACAGGAATCTGTCTAATGGCACAATACCCTCCCTCCTTCTTTACCTGTCTCCATATAACTCCCTCGAGCTTCCATTCTCAGCCCCCTCCTACTCAGTATCTGCCCCAACATTCTACACACTTCCATGCAATTCACCTCCCTAATCCAGTACACTGACAACTTCACCTTAACTGCTTTTCCAACAGCCTGTCTCACTTAAAAATATAACTCAGCAGGCCTTCCAATCTATTGAAAAATGGCTCAGCAACATTCAGCTACTACTTAACCCCCAAAAACTAAATGTCTCCTTTTTTTTTCACCAAATTTCACAGCCATCTTAAAAAAGATTTCAAAATCACATGCGAAATCATGCCAGAATCAATGTCACTCACACTAAACTGTTGGGCATGATAATCAATGACAATCTTAAATTCGACTTGCATAGTCAAAGTTGTATCAAATCAATCCACAAAAAACACAGCATGCTCTATAGATCCAAACATTTTCTCACTAACTCAGCCAAAGCAGCTATTGCCTCCTCCTAGCTACTTCCCACACTGTATCATGTAGCACCAATATTCACTAACCTGCAAACATCCATTCTTAGCAAATTAGAACACATCTGCAACAAAACGGTCCGCTTTGCTATTAGCAAATCCTATAGTACCCACCGATGCCTGGCTATGAAAGAGCTAAATTAGTTGGAACTACAACACAACCTCACTTTTAACCAACTCATGACAGCCTACAAAATCCTGCATAAACCTGACAACTTCCCCACCCTTAGCACTCTCCTTCAAAGCTACATTCCAACTTGCACATTCTGACCTAATGACAAAAAACGACTCTGTCTTCATTCCATGTAAACTACCTGGCCTTAGTCTTTAATCTAAACTTATAGCTCGCACATGGAACTTAATCTCTATGCTGGTCAGAAACTCCCCAAATATTCTTACCTACAAAACCTCTTTAAAATCTCATATCTCTTATGCCTGTCTCTGCTCCTGAATGATCCAGGATGATAACAAAACCTATTTTACCCCACCTTCACCCCATTTCACCCTGCTGGCACCTACCTTTATTAGTAGTCCACCTTGGCTACCCCTTAGTACTGCTACTATTATTGCCTCTATCTCATAATCATCATTCACACGTACTTCTCCCTCTTTATCCCAAAACACTTCTCTCTCTTTACCTCACTCCCCAATTTTTTCCACCAATCTTTCACTACTGGACACTAACTCCCCCCTCTTTTGTCATTCTCATCTGTTGCATCTTGCATTAACCACATACCAACACATGCAACTCTACTTTAATTTGTAAATAAATGAGTTTTCTACTAAAATACTTTCTATGTATGATTAAAAAATTCTCAATCCAAAATGTTTATGTAAGGATTCTGATTTTGTTGTCAAACATGAATGAATTTGTATCCTATGGTACAATTCTTTGTATTTTACATGAATGTACACTGTACCACCTTAATTATGCTATATGATTTCAATCAATCAATCAATCAATCAATCAATAAAATAAATAATAATACTCATTTGTTAATCAGGTAGGCTCACTGGGCACACAGTCTCTTTTCAGGAGAAACATATGAGCAACTTCTGGTGAAGTGAATTACTCAAGGTCACAAAGGAGGCAAATAAGGGATAAAGGAATACAAACTTTGTACCACAGGAACTACAGCTCATAGTTATAACCCTCTTGTGCAATTTTATATAGATAAATAGACAGACAAAGCTATATAAATTGATAGGTAGATGTCCAGAGGCAAACATACATATACACACACACACACACACACACACACACACACACACACACACACACACACACACACACACACACACACACACTCACACACACACAGACACACACACATACACACACACACACACACACACACACACACACACACACACACACACACACACACACACACATGACACGCATGTCATTGTCCATTGCCTCACTTTTTATAAACAAGGCTTGCTATGCAGGTAAAGTAATTAAATCAAAGTGTCACTCTGTAAAGACTGTAATACATATGACATTCCCTGGTAGACGACTTTCTTTACTGAAAATGTTGCAGAAAAATAGAAAAATAAATGCAGAGCACAACGTCTTCAGCATTGAGTGGACTGACAAATTCTTGTGCACCAACTGCAAAGACAGCACCCTGGGGTTTGCCTGGAAATGAATTCAGTACCAAAGGAATACAATTTTTTTCAGACATTTTGAAAGTAAGCGTCCAAACTAGTCAACACTGGATGCAAATGAAAAAAGTTCAAGCAAGAAGAAATTTGTCAGGAAACTGCATACCAAAACCAAAATACCTACAATGGTTTGCTTTCAAATTTCAAGAAAAACTGCAGGTGTTATGAAAAGATTCATAAAAGTTAACTTCTTAAAGAAATATATGTTGATTGTTGTTTCTAGATTGTGTCCAGAAAAGTAATCATTTGAATGGCTGGGATGTGGAATGCTGAGTCCCTCAATGTGGAGAGAGACTGGCCGAAAATTCAAACTTACATATATTAAGTCTAAGACAGCTATGTCACAGAATATTCCCTTTTCTTTAAGGTACGTGATATTGGAGTTGATATGCATAAGTAAGATGAGCATGGGAGGTCAGAGTGGATTCTCTGCCTAACAAAAAGCAGTTTAAAAGAGAAGGGAAGCATTTGAGATGTGCTTTTCTCCTGCATTTTTAGGCCTTTTTTTGGGGCATTGGGACTTGGCATTTTGTTGTATTCTGGGCTGTGGTGTAGTTCCTGTGTTGTCCATTACCTTACTTGGATAGAAGGAAGTTTCTTTGCTCACCAGTGGGAGTGGGGAGCCTTGAGCAGCCTACCTGTCCTTGGGGGAAGTGACCTCAGCACAAGAAGCTGTAGTAATTGGTTGTTTGGGACCATTTCTAGCTCTTTTGTAGTTCACTGTTTAAAATCCGCATTTGCACGGCTTTGCGCGGTTGTGCGCATAGCGCAGCGCCAGTTAAACAAGGTTAAACTTTTTCTGGCTCTGCCAAGTCTGCTCTTCAAATTTTCCCTTAAGGAAGCTCTACTCTTAGTATAACCAGACTACTCACTGTATTATAAGCCTAGCACTTGTTCTCAATACTTCTCTACTAAGTAAGCACTCTCGTACTAAGTAAAGCACTACATCTACTTACCACCCCTGTGAATATCCACTTCCCTTAAAGGTATACCACTCCCTTATACTGTTCTAGCATGTCGAGTGGTAGATTACTGGCGTCGTCTCCAGTCCAGCTGGTCAACCTGGGTATCTTGAGACAATGCTACAATTGTCTCATGTACACAGACAACCCTCTCCTCCTCCCAACAAACACAAATACATGTGAGAGATGCAACTATATAGCCAAACTGGAGGCTGAACTCTCTCAACTCAGGGCTGGCATGACCAGACAGGAGGAGATGGCAACCACACACACAACAATCCCAGTCCCACATAGACCTACCACAACTGCAAACCAAACACATAAAAACACAAAGACATGCTCGGAGGCTCTAATAAAAAACTTACCAAAACAACAGAGGCTCCCAAAGCAGACATCCAAAAATCCACCACCTCAAAACAACACACATGCAACACATACTTTAATAAATCAGTGTGTCGACCAATCACAGCCCTTAAGGCCAAACACCTTGCCTGATACACTAGTAATAGGTGACTCCATACTCAGACACACTGATGTCCCACTGACCAGGCTGAACAAGGAGAAGGTGACTGTGAGCTGTCTATTGGGAGCTAGGATCCGCCACATAACACACGCACTCAGGTCACTCCAAAGCAAGTACAAATACGACTCCGTCATTGTCCATGCTGGTGTGAATGACCTGAGACGTACCTCCCTGGACTACATGAAAAGAGACATAGAGGAGCTCTCCGATTATGTAGCTCAGGCTGGTATGACCCTGACCCTGAGCAGCATCTTGCCCTCACCAAGAATGATACCACAATACAAAGACAAGATGATCAGCTTTAACAATTGGCTCAAGTACTGGTATCATTCTAAGGGGATCCAATGTCTGTCTGCCTGGGATGATATGTTGGACAAGCCACGCTGCTTCGCAAGGGATGGCTTACACCTGTCACCACTGGGCTTCCAGATATTGGCTAAGGCTCTTGCCACCCCCATAGTGCCTTTTTTAGGCAAGGCTCAAAAGACAAACCCACCTCCTTAGAAAACAAAAATGGAAAAAAACTAAGGGTAATGCTGCTCAACACCAGAAGTGTAAATCTCAAGATGCAGGCACTTGATGCACTCCTCAGCATGGAGAATATCGACGTCTGTGCAGTAACTGAAACCTGGTTCAAGGCTCCTGAGAGCACCCCAGTGCTACCAGGCTATACCTCGTATCATGCTTTTCGGCCCCAAAACCTGGGCCGAACCACAAAGGGAGGGGGAGTGTCCATATTCATAAAGGACACCCACACCTCCAGGTTAGTAGCAACACATGAAGCATCAGAGACCATACAGGTGCAACTAACCATAGGAAAAACTGCTATACAACTGGTAGCATGTTACAGACCACCCTCCCAATCTCAAGAACCCCACTCAGCCTTCCTGAAGACATTGGAAGATATGAATGTATCACAAAATACCATCATACCGGGAGACTTCAACTACCCAAACATAGATTGGGTACATTATTCTAGCCCTAATACCCTAGCCCAAAGGTTCCTGGAATTCATAAATTCAAATGCACTGGAACAACTAGTCACCTCTCCCACTAGGGGAGATAATATACTAGACCTGATCATCACAAACATGGGGACAAAATGCTCCAGACCGGAAGTATACCCCTCACTAGTGAGATCTGACCACAAACTAATCACCCTGGATATACATATCCCACCTCCACCCCAGCACAAAAGACCACAGTGAAAAACTTTTCAAAAGCAGACTTCACTCTTCTTAAGACTGAGATGGTATCCTTTAAGCCCACTGTGCCAGTGGATACCACATCCCACAATGCCAAATCCTTCACAAATGCTTTCTATGGACATCTCCAAGAATGCATGGATCATGCAATCCCAAACAAATCCAAGTCCCTCTCCACCAAATGTAAGCGTCCTGTCTGGTGGACCTCAGCCATAAACAAATTGTATAACAAAAGAAGGAAGCTACTGCACGTCAGAGCGAAATCCCATGAAGGGAAGACATCTCTGATCAACATTAGCAGAAAACTACGTTCTCTCATAAAAACATCCAAGGCAAACTTTGAGAGAAAAGTCGCTAAGGACACTAAAGATAACCACAAAGACTTCTTCAGCTATGTTAGAAACCTGGGCGGAAACCCTCAGATATGCTCAGAGTTGGTTCACAACAACAAAAAATACACTGAACCCACAGATATTGCTAACATTCTGGCTGACAGGTTCAGTGCAAATTTCTCCCCTCCTTCACCCCCAAAAGAAGAAATACTTATCCCAGCTGAATGTTATCTCCCTGTCATCTCAGATGTCCAAGTGAGAACCGCCCTAAACAAAGCAAAAAACACAGCATCAATGGGACCTGACGGTATCCCAGGGTGCGTGTTACGTGAACTCCAAGAGGAGCTAAACCCACACATAAAAATGCTATTTAACCTTAGCCTTACTTTGGGATATGTACTTGAACACTGGCGTACAGCAACAGTGGTCCCACTCCACAAGGGGGGTGCCTCTACAGACCCTGGAAACTACCGCCCCATAAGCTTAACTAGCCTGGTCTGCAAAGCTATGGAAAGAATTATTATGGAACTCATAAACAGAGACATAGGGGACCTACAGACACTTGACCCCACCCAGTTTGGCTTTGTAAAGGGCAGATCCTGCCTTTTAAACCTGGTTGACTTTTTCGAAACAGTCACTAGAGCCATTGATGAGGGCAAAGCAGTCCATACAGCATACCTGGACTTGGCTAAGGCCTTTGACACAATACCCCACTCAGGCATCATAAATAAGCTAAACAGCTTAAAAGTAAACCCTTATGTCACTAGATGGGTTGCAAACTGGCTAAAGGACAGAACCCATAAAGTTAAAATCGCTGGAGCAATGTCAGACTCAAAGCCAGTCACAAGTGGTGTCCCACAGGGATCTGTCCTGGGACCCCTCTTGTTCGGCATTTATTTCTCAGATGTTAAAGCAAACATGGGAGGGCTGTAGCTGACAAAGTTCGCAGATGACTGCAAACTAGGCCATAGTCGATACACCAGCAGACACACACATCCTACAAAAAGGCCTCACTGAAATGGACAACTGGTGCCGTAGTCACAGCCTTAAACTAAATGCCAAAAAATGTATAGTCATCCCTTTTGGAAAAAACAAAGTACCCACAAATTATCACATAGACAGCAACCCACTGAGTACGGAAAAAGTAATCAGAGACCTAGGGACCCAAGTAGACAGCGACCTCTCATTTGACACCCACGTTGCCAAAGTGGTTAGAAAAACATTCTACCTTGCACACCTCATCATGAAGGGATTCACATCCAGATCCAAGGATGTCATTGTACCCCTGTATTCCTCCCTCATCAGACCCATGATTGAGTACAATGCCCCATTTGGTATGTACCTCACCCGGCATTTGCAACAGCTGGAGAGACCACAAAAGTACCTCACCAAAAGAATCAAGGGTCTCCAACATATGTCTTATTTTGCCAGACTAAAGAAACTTCAGCTCTATTCAGTAGCATACCACCTGCTCAGAGGTGATCTCTGCCTGATGTACAAGGCCATGTCAAATCAGGATCTGATGGACATGCTCCACCTCAAAAAATCCAAATCCATCAGGACCACAAGAGCTAAAGACTTAAACCTTGGCACAAGTATGAACAGGACATGCTGGAGGGATAGATTCATAACCCAGAGGCTTCCCATGCTTTGGAACAGGATCCCAGTTTGCATTAGGCAGAGCCCCTCACTGACTCTCTTCAAGAGAAATCTTGATGAGTGGATGGGAGATCGTAAGTTTACCCCAGGGGTCACATCGACAGGGGCACAGTAAACTAATTCTATTATATAAGGTGACCTTCATTGTGTCACTACTAGACAGAGGCACAGTATTCTAGATTTATTCTGTACATTTTTGTACCATTTCATGGGGTGGCAAAAGCCACATCACTATGGCTAGGCTTACAAATGCCCCAGGGCAGATAGCCTAGTACTATACTATGAAACTATGAAACTATGAATTCTGACATTTCAATAGGGAGTCATTCAGCAGAAAAGGGTGGGGTATTATTTTGGAACATCTCTGTGTCACACATAAGTATACAGAGAAAAATTGTGGACATTTCAACCATTCTAACTCACCAGCATAAACTGATTTTAACTCTAGCAATGAATGAAAAAAAATGGGTATTGAACACGCTGCCAGCTTCACATATTTATTCAAAGTGTTCAAATTAACTTTGAAATTATTGCAGATCTTCTTGCATGTACTCTATGGCAGGTTGCACAAGTGGAAAGAGCTAATCACTGGAGTGGTAAAGTGTGTGAATTAGAACATGGAACTGGATTTTACCAAACTAAATGTCATTTGTATAGACACTGCACTGACTATATGCAGATAAAAAGCTGGATCAGTTGTTCATATTAAGCAATTATTGGGAGACAGATAAACATTTCAGCATTTTACTTCAGCAGGTTTTGAGTAAGCAAAGTTTTGATGTTTGACCATGTAAAGTCAGTGTTAATTGGCACTGTAAACTAGATCTGCCCTAAAGGAATAAAACACAGGTAATTTTGAGCCTTTCTTGAAGAAGTAGAAGCAAAGTGCAAAATTTAATTTATCATATGGAAACCAGGTGTTTGAGATGATGAAGAGTTCTTCAACATTTTCTGCTTTGAGTGGAAAGTTGCAACATTCTTAGAAAATTATTTAAAAAATCTAACATCTTGAAACTTGGATGACAATAAAACAAATTTTCTTTTAATGTTGTTTGGTTTTGTGTTAGATCTTGTGACATTTCTTTCAATATGTTTTTATTTATATCTTGAAAATTAGTCCTGGAATTAAAATTCTGTTTCAACATTGTAGTACACCTGAATAATTAATCTTAACATGACACTACACAGAAAAGATCAACTTATGAAAGTTTTCAAAATTAAATTAAAACTGTTCAGGAGTCAGTTGACAAAGTCCACAAGGAATCCCTCAGTGTAAAAGTATCAAATTGAGAGAAAAATGCAAGTAACAAATAAAGGTTTTTATTGAAGAATTTGGCCAATTTGCTTTATTTAAAGAAGAAATTCAAATGAAGGTGGCTGTAGATCCCATTTTTGTGGATCATCAGGAAGTTCTAGTACGTTTACAAATGGATGTTACTGAACTTAAGTGTTCAGAAATTTACAGAAATAAGCATGGAAAAGTGCTCTTGAATGAGGTCTGCAAAAGTCAAGTAAACAATGTAGACTATGACATCTTATATAAGTTAACTACGAAAAACAAGTCCAAACAACTGTAGAGTCAACACTATAAATCAGGTTAATGCGTACTTGAAGCGCTTTTCATTTGCAAACTGTGCAAACTTCATCAGAAGTAATAATACAAAAAATACGTCATCCTTTTAAAACACTTGATCCAAAAAAACGCGGGACAATTAACTGACAAATGCTGTTTAACTAACAACTACTACAATTAAATTAACCCTAGTATCAACTACAATGTAAACCTACCTTCTACAAAACATGTGTAAAGAAATTTTTTTAACACACAAATATGTAACTCTTAACAGAAGTAAAAATCTATATTTGTAAAGTATATAAAATGTTAATAAGAAAATATTATTTACCTTAAAACAAGTATAAAACTGTGAACCCAATATCAAAAACAAGCCTATAAATTACTGTACTAATGGAATCATGCAATAATAACAAACAGTTCTACTTTTATACTAAATGTTATCTTTGCAGACTCCTCAATTTAAGGATACTGCTAATAGAACAGGAATCATTAAGACCTGGGACACTATATGCATTGAGTTCAATTTGCCACCCTAACTCAAGTTCTTCGAGTTTGAGAGGAAAAGGTCCACTTCTAATGTCCTGAAATACATTGTCTATAGCCATAAATTTAAACTGATGGCCCACATTAAGATGGATATGCTTTGCCAAGGCGTTGTCAGTCTTGCTGCGACCAATAGCATACAAATGTTTGTACATTCTGTCACGGAGTCTACGCTCCATATTGTCTATATAAAAGACTGGACAGCAAGTACATCTGGCCAGATAGACTACAAACCTAGAGTTACAATTAAACCTAGATTTTAACTTGTATTTTTGCCCATTTACCAGAAAATGGTTAGCTACCTCTACATTTTTACAGTAATTACAGTTCTCACACTTGTTCATCCCGACTATTCTGGGAATCTTCCACTGCTGTTTTTCCAATAAATTCTTAAGGTTTCTACCGCATTTAAAAACAATATTAGGTGTATTACCAAATTTATTAAATAAAATTTGATTGGATCTAAACAATTCCCAGTTTTTCCGCAGGATTTTAGTGCAAAGAAAACTTTGTGCACTAAATGTGGTTATGAAACTACAGTGTAATGTTAGGTTATTGGGAATAATGGACTCACAAGTGACTAAAGGTACTGACAAATCCGGATCCACTAAGTTGTTACAAACAGAAGGTCTGATAGCCAAAATAGGTTTGTAAATTTGGTTTACCCTTTTACAAGTAACCTCCTCTATCAAAGAGTCCAATAAAGGCTCTGGATAATCACGATGTAAAAAAAGTTTTTTTAAGAATATACATTCTTCCAAAAAAATCTTCCTCCTGGCTAATGATCCTTGACGCCCAAACTAGTTGGCCCTTGATAATTGACTTTTTCTGATGAAAAGGGTGACAGCTAAAAAAATGGAGGAAAGAATTGGAATATGTGCTTTTCCTAAATATTTTGGCCTTGTAACAACCCAATGTTCTGTTCTTACTTAACCATATGTCTAAGTATGCTATGGCTTCTGTGTTAAAGGTGGAAGTGAATTGTAAAAATTAACTTGATTGATTAAACAATTCCAGCATCACTCGGCCTGTCTCTTGGTCCCCTTTTAACAAAATAAATATATCGTCCAGGTATTTGGTGTAATAAACGAGATCCTTTTGGACATTCATGTTATTTAATATGAATTCAGATTCTCAATGTGCCATGACCAGGTTAGCTACACTGGCTCTGCACGGGGAAACCATTGCTATCCCTACTTTCTGAAAATAAAATTGATTATTAAACATAAAATTATTATTTGTAAGAACTAGATCAAGTAATTCAGACACTAAAGAAATCTCCAAACCAAGTGCACCACGTTTCTTCATCATCAAAGCCACCCATTCGAAGCTGACCTCATGTGGAATACATGTGTACATGTCTCTGACATCAATTGTGGGAAAATTGTAGTTTTCATTGTACTCTAAGTTGTCAATTTTAGCCAAAAAAGACCAAGAATCTTTACAAATGTGGTCTTCGAAAACTACATACCTCTGCAACATTGTGTCAATGACCTTAGCACAAGCATAAGTAGGAGAGCCTCAACTGTCTACTAATGGTCTCATAGGGGGATCCAATAAGTCTTTATGATTTTTCGGGATGCCAAACAAAAATGGGTACTTAGGGTAAGATGTTGTCATAAAATTTACCATGTCTTGTTCAATACATCTCTCAATAAAAAATCATTAATACACATCCTGACTAAATTATAAGCCTTATTGACCTCTGATCGAGAACTCATTTGGTAAGCACTGGTACATAACAATTTATCCATCCGCTCTAAATAGTCATTGTTATCGAATACTACCATTCCCCCACCTTTATCAGGTTTGCAAACCCGTATGTCTTGTGATTGAGTATACTTTAAATAGTCACGTTCTACACAGTTAGAATTCCTAGAATAATTACTATGTGGACTATTTTTTGCTATATGCCTAAAATCCAATTCACACAGTTGCTCAAACACCTGCCACACTGGATGTAAATATGGGTTAAAAGTGCTAGGAATATGAAGTACTTTGTTACCTAATGTGTCTGTGGAATTACCAAACAACTGAAAATTCAACTTTCAGGTGAAAGATTTGATTTCAATAACAGCCTTAACAATATCAATTTGATGTTGGGATACATAAGTGTGCCCCGTAGCTAAAAAGTTCACAATATCAGAAGTAAATACAGCTGAAGAAAAATTGTACACTCTAAAGTCACCTTCTTCATTGCAGATGACCTTAAGTCCTACCGGGCTCCATTGTGCCTGTTCTTCATTACTTAAAGTCATGGAAACACAATGTTCTTCCCCACTAAAAATAGCTTGTTCATGAGGAACTACAGCGTGGTGAATAAATGAAGAACCCTCATAAAGGGAATCTAATACCACATTAGAAGAATCTTCCACAACTATTAAGTTTTGTTCCTGTTGTAATTTGACTTGCCCTTGTTCACTAGTAAAGTTGTTTCGGCCTCGCTCCTGTAAAGCTGGTTTGTCGAAAAACCTGGTTGTGATTATAATTTTGATCATTCTGTTGCCTATTATTATAAAACACGCAGGGGCCATTTTGTATTCTCTTGCTCCTCCGAACCTCTGGAAAAATAAAACCATCATTAAATTCACTACTATTATTGAACTCATTCATGGCCTCAATAGAAATGTTAGCACTCGGGTCGGTCTGCCCATCAAAAGCTTGATCTGGTTTCATGAATGGTGAGAGATAATGTTTCAGAATCTCCTGACATTGTTAACAAATTGAAACTGTTTGATGCTCATCTTTTAAAACTAAAGAAAACTCAATTGGAAATTTCATATTTTAAGGAATGTTTGGCACAGAAGGTTGTGCCGAAAGGCTTGCGTAGATTTCAGTATCCTACAGGGCTAGTCAAAGACTCACCTTTTCATACTGATTTAATGGATTTGTTTGACCGACAAGGGTTTGAACTGTTAGAATTAATAGTGAAACATTATTCCATTTGTGTAGATAATTTAACCAGTTTGGTCACTGACTTGGATAAGAGTATCAATAATGATGCTGAGTTTGCAAGATACAAATATGATTACAGTAGAGTCTTTTCTAGCATTGACCAACATATGAGCAAACTCAAAGTAAATAAAGTAAAAAAATTGGACCACAGCTGTAAGGCTTATAGTCAAGGCATGGCATACCCGGCCCCTTCTCCAGCTCAAGTATAGCAGGTTGGCCAGGGCATGCATCCCCAGCAAGTAAAGGATGGCCATCGCCAAGGCCTTCTCAGTAATACTAAACCAGATCAAGCTTTTGGTGGGCAGACCAACCCGAGTGCTAACATTTCTATTGAGGCCATGAATGAGTTCAATAATAGTAGTGAATTTAATGATAGTGGTTCTATTTTTCCAGAGGTTTGGAGGAGCGAGAGAATACAAAATGACCCCCGCGTGTTTTATAATAATAGGCAACAGAATGATCAAAATTATAATCAGAACCAGGTTTTTTGGCAAACCAGCTTTACAGGAGCAAGGATGAAACAAGAGAAGTTTTTACAAGTGAACAAGGGCAAGTCAAATTACAACAGGAACAAAACTTAATAGTTGTGGAAGATTCTTCTAGTGTGGTAATAGACTCCCTTTATGAGAGTTCTTTATTTATTCGCCACACTATAGTTCCTCATGAACAAGCTATTTTTAGTGGGGAAGAACATTGTGTTTCCATGACTTTAAGTAATGAAGAACAGGCACAATGGAGCCCGGTAGGACCTAAGGTCATCTGCAACAAAGAAGGTGACTTTAGAGTGTACAATTTTTCTTCAGCTGTATTTACTTCTGATATTGTGAACTTTTTAGCTAAGGGGCACACTTATGTACCCCAACATCAAATTGATATTGTTAAGGCTGTTATTGAAATCAAATCTTTCACCAGAAAGTTGAATTTTCAGTTGTTTGGTAATTCCACAGACACATTAGGTAACAAAGTACTTCATGTTCCTAGCACTTTTAACCCACCTTTACATCCAGTGTTGCAGGTGTTTGAGCAACTGTGTGAATTGGATTTTAGGCATAAAGCAAAAAATAGTCCACATAGTAATTATTCTAGGAATTCTAACTGTGTAGAATGTGCCTATTTAAAGTATATTCTATCACAAGACATACGGGTTTGCAAACCTGATAAAGGTGGGGGACTGGTAGTATTCGATAACAATGACTATTTAGAGCGGATGGATAAATTGTTATGTACCAGTGCTTACCAAATGAGTTCTCGATCAGAGGTCAGTAAGGCTTATAATTTAATCAGGATGTGTATTAATGATGTTTTTAATGAGGGACGTATTGAACAAGACATGTTAAATTTTATGACAACATCTTACCCTAAGTATCCATTTTTATTTGGCATCCTGAAAATTCACAAAGACTTATTGGATCCCCCTATGAGACCATTAGTAGACAGTCGAGGCTCTCCTACTTATGCTTGTGCTAAGGTCATTGACACAATGTTGCAGAGGTATGTAGTTTTCGAAGACCAAATTTGTAAAGATTCTTGGTCTTTTTTGGCTAAAATTGACAACTTAGAGTACAATGAAAACTACAATTTTCTCACGATTGATGTCAGAGACCTGTATACATGTATTCCACATGAGGTCAGCATCGAATGGGCGGCTTTGATGATAAAGAAACATGGAGCACTTGGTTCGGAGATTTCTTTAGTGTCTGAATTACTTGATCTAGTACTTACAAATAATTTTTTTATGTTTAATAATCAATTTTATTTTCAGAAAGTAGGGATAGCAATGGGTTCCCCGTGTGGAGCCAGTGTAGCTAACCTGGTCATGGCACGTTGGGAATCCAAATTTGTATTAAATAACATGAATGCCCAAAAGGATCTTTTTATTACACCAGATACCTGGACGATATATTTATTTTTTTAAAAGGGGACCAAGAGTGATGTTGGAATTGTTTAATCAATCAAGTGAATTTTTATAATTCAGTTCCACCTTTAACACAGAAGCCATAGCATACTTAGACATCTGGTTAAGTAAGAACAGAACATTGGGTTGTTGCAAGGCCAAAATATTTAGGAAAAGCACATATTCCAATTCTTTCCTCCATTTTTCTAGCTGTCACCCTTTTCATCAGAAAAGGTCGGTTATCAAGGGCCAACTAGTTCGGGCATCAAGGATCATTAGCCAGGAGGAAGATTTTTTGGAAGAATGTATATTCTTAAAAAAACTTTTTTTACATCGTGATTATCCGGAACCTTTTTTGGACTCTTTGATAGAGGAGGTTACTTGTAACAGGGTAAACCAAATTTACAAACCTATTTTGGTTATCAGACCTTCTGTTTGTAACAACTTAGTGGATCCGGATTTGTCAGTACATTTTGTCACTTGTGAGTCCATTATTCCCAATAACCTAACATTACACTGTAGTTTCATAACCACATTTAGTGCACAAAGTTATCTTTGCACTAAAATCCTGAGGAAAAACTGAGAATTGTTTAGATCCAATCAAATTTTATTTAATAAATTTGGTAATACACCTAATATTGTTTTTAAATGCGGTAGAAACCTTAAGAATTTATTGGAAAAATAGCAGTGGAAGATTCCCAGAATAGTCGGGATGAACAAGTGTGAGAACTGTAATTACTGTAAAAATGTAGAGGTAGCTAACCATTTTGTGGTAAATGGGCAAAAATACAAGTTAAAATCTAGGTTTAATTGTAACTCTAGGTTTGTAGTCTATCTGGCCAGATGTACTTGCTGTCGGGCCTTTTATATAGGCAAGACGGAGCGTAGACTCCATGACAGAATGTACAAACATTTGTATGCTATTGGTCGCAGCAAGACTGACAACGCCTTGGCAAAGCATATCCATCTTAATGTGGACCATCAGTTTAAATTTATGGCTATAGACAATTTACTTCAGGACATTAGAGGTGGACCTTTTCCTCTCAAACTCGAAGAACTTGAGTTACGGTGGCAAATTAAACTCAATGCATATAGTGTCCCAGGTCTTAATGAGTCCTGTTCTATTAGCAGTATCCTTAAATTAAGGAGTCTGCAAAGATGACATTTAGTATAAAAGTAAAACTGTTATTATTGCATGATTCCATTAGTACAGTAATTTATAGGCTTGTTTTTGATATTGGGTTCACAGTTTTATACTTGTTTTAAGGTAAATAATATTTTCTTATTAACATTTTATATACTTTATAAATATAGCTTTTTATTTCTGTTAAAAGTTACATATTTGTGTGTTAAAAAAATTTCTTTACACATGTTTTGTAGAAGGTAGGTTTACATTGTAGTTGACACTAGGGTTAATTTAATTGTAGTAGTTGTTAGTTAAACAGCATTTGTCAGTTAATTGCCCCACTTTTTTGGATCAAATGTTTTAAAAGGATGACGTATTTTTTGTATTATTACTTCTGATGAAGTTTGCATAGTTTACAAATGAAAAGCGCTTCAAGTACGCATTAAACTGATTTATAGTGTTGACTCTACAGTTGTTTGGACTTGTTTTTCATAGTTAACAGGTTTTTTGTGCTGCGGAATGTCCTATCTTATATAAGTTGCCAGAACAGTGTTTAGTGTCTTTTGCAATACGTATATATAAGATCAATCATTCTTAGTGATGAATGTAATCAAGAACAAAAAAATTGTCTGCTATTGTCACTGCAGCGCTAACTACACGGTGGTGTGAAACCTGGCTGTAGATGATTGTCACTGTTGAGGTGACACCCTGACCTCATGTGCAAAAATGGGAAAGGGGTTGTGGATGGATGGATGCATGGATGGATGGATGGATGGATGATCTACTCTTACTGACAAGCATCTGACAACCATCTGGCAGGCAATAAAAAAATCACCTTCAAAAATTACCCCTGACTATCACAATGGTGTTGCAGAAGAGAAATGTACTTTCTCACACATTGATTAGAAAACCACAAATGTTTTCTCATGTAAGATGTGCTTTTCATCTTAGTGTCTCATTGTTAAAGTGTATAACAATGATGTTTGAAATAAGCACAGTAAATGAAAACTACTGGAGCACTGAGATTTTAATACTGTATGGCTTAATACAAATTTACTTTTCCAATCTAATAGTCAAAGTGCACTGTAAGTGTAAAACTTCAAGTAGGCAGTATGTCAGAAAAAAAAAACATAGTGGAGAAAGTACATTTTTCAAGAAAGAAAGCACTGAGACTGAACCTATCCAGTTTCAAATTTTCAAGAGACATAGTTGTTGCTGAAAAAGGCTTCATTTAGGGTGACTTCTTAATTATGAATTGAAAATAGATATAACTCTGAAACAATGAAGTTCATACTGAGCACAAAGTAAACAGCCTACAGGAGTTGAACTGTTAGTTATATTAACCATGTGCAGCTCTATCATACCAGCAATTATTTTCCATCATGGGCATGAATAAAAGCAATCAATGTCCTTCTCTGAGTGATGACTATTTCGAAGACACTTCAAACATAAAACTATCTGCACTTCAGAAAAAGCTGGTTACTGAAGTAAAAATGAATGTGAATTGTGGCATTTAAAGAACATAGATGCCATCTTTCAATGAATACAGACCTATGTTAATTCTCAGGGAGTCATTAACACATTAGGAAAGAGCCACACACTGGCATTTGAAGCAGCTGGTGGGGCAATTAGCAATGCTCTTCTCCGCAGATTTCAAAACTGGAATGTAGAGGTATGTTTCATATTCATATTTCAATCACTTCTAATAGAAAATGAAAAGCAATTTTACAATGTACCTATTTTGTATATTGAATAATTGGTTAATTACCCCCCTTGAAATCTATCCACTGTCAACCTTGAGTGTTTTCCTCAGAGGAATGTGGCTTCCGCCACTTTTTGAGTCTTAGAGGCCTGCAGAGGCATCTTTTGAGAGACTTCTTGTTTACTACACCAGTTATTTTAATATATAATCCAGAAAGTCTGAAATAAGCTCAGTAATATAATTACAAGATGCTAATATGAGTCATATTAGTGGAAACTTAACATTTTTATGTACATTGGAAAGGCAGTACATATAAGTGCAATTATATTCAGCAGCCCCATGACTCTATCACTGGTTGTGGTGATCCTGCAGGTACTAAGAGGTCTTTCTTTGCCATTCTTTATAACTCTTTCAGTTATAGGACAATCATTTTGAAAGTACTGTTTCTACTTCTGACTGCTACTGCTCGTGTAGATGACATGTTTTAAATTAGTCCAAGCAACTGAAGAAACAAGCCTTCTCTTGCTTTATCATAGGTTCATAGGTTCATAGATTAGTACTAGGCTAACTACCCTTGTGGGCCATTTCAAGC
This sequence comes from Protopterus annectens, assembly GCF_019279795.1. Lineage (NCBI taxonomy): Eukaryota > Metazoa > Chordata > Ceratodontiformes > Protopteridae > Protopterus > Protopterus annectens. Next base: position 578,220,814 of record NC_056727.1, on the reverse strand, counting down.
CTAGCCAATTACCCCATATGAGAATCAAACCCTGCACCTTGTGTTTGTAAGGTAAACACCTTAACCATTATGCCATCCTCTCACCCTATTGCTGAGCATCATCATTTTACAAAGTTTGTATTATTCACAATTAGCTTGGTTTAGTTTTGAATTTAGTAGATGATGTGTAGTGAAAATACTGAAAAGCAACAGAGAAAAAATAAATCCCTGTTTCACACAAGGGTGGGCATCAGGATCTTCATGCAGGACATTGTAACCATTACTGTCTAAGTGCCCTTTGAATGTTAGATCCTAGAAACATGCATTACTGTAAATGATGACAGCCCTAAAGTTATGGGATATGTCAGAAAAGGCAACCAAATTGAAGTCCTTCAGAGAAATGTGTGCATCATCTTCTAGTCTTCTTTGATGAAGGATACTAAAAATACTTAGGCATCAGCGAAGAAAGTTAGCAAGAAACATCAAGTTGGTAGTAATATCCTCCGAGTCTTGCTAACTTGCATATCAATCTTTTGTGTGAATACCACGTGACTATCTAAAATCTAGATGGATACAACCATTATCTCATTAATATCTTACCTTTTTGAACTAGCCTTTGGTTTGGCTGAGGCTCAGGTTTGCCATATTTTGGTATGACAGCACTTTGACCTTCCTGACTAGGTGCCTCAGATACATTTTATGATTATTTGCAGCTGTTTTTTTTAACTTGTTGACTACAGTTTTGTTATATTTTTGTTTGTAATAGTGCTGAGACAATATGCACTAAAATACATTGGAATTTGAATTTGTGTACTTGAACTTCACTCTCTATTTGAATTTCTTGGTATCCATATCTTGAGCACATAATAAGTGGGTTATGAATATATATCCAGTCATGATCCGTCATATCTGTGGATTTACTGCTTCTTCCTGTCTCCCTCTCTCTCTCTCTCCCTCCTACTTTGCTAAGTGTTTGTATGCATCCCTTGCATTCCCTCTCTTATTAAATGAGGGATTTTTTGTGTCTATTTGCTGCCATTTTACCAAAATGTTTATTTTTACAGCTTTTGAGAACTAGTGCTAATTCTTCTGACTTGTATTTTGTTGCGTGTCTTTGCATATAAAGCAATTTTGGTGTGTCAGAGTTGCTACCGTATGAGTTCATGGCACATCATCATTTCTCTAAATCAGAATACTTAAAATTCAACCATTAGTTTGAGATGACATGGTTTTGCCACTACATTTGTTGTGAACTGTACCAGTTGCCGGTCACTTCTTCAGAGGTCACCTGCTGTATTCTAAATTTTTACTTCATCCCACGTCAGAATGCCAGATCCAAAATGCACCCCCCCCTACCCATCTGAATGGATTCAGATACAGAGCACTTGATAAGTATCTCATGCAGATCACTTGAAGTGGCTATGTTCTTGTGCACAAATGTACTACAGGTAACCCATCAAACATATGGCATACACAGCCTCTCCTATAAGCAAAAAACACTAATTTCACCACAGCATCCAAACTATTACAAATGAATACATAAGCTATACTGTCTGAATACTACTGCAATATTTTAACTCACAAGTAACACATAATACTTCCTCTATCTTCTGTTTTGAGATATATTTCAAAAATGAATTTGGAAGACAAGTCTGTTAAAAATACATACCCTTGGCTTCATTAACAATAATGTAGGTACCACGTGCTGCCTACACAATGTTACACAATGTAAGCATGTTAACACAATGAACAGCAGTGCTAATCGAATATGCAAGCTGCTCATCACATCTACATGGATGCAAGCACCTTTATGTGGCAAGCAATAGTATTCACTGCCATGGAAAGGAGCTGGGAAGCAGCAGCACACAGCATAAATAAAATGGATCATATATAGGCAGTACTCAGATACAAACATTGACTGTCTTCTTCTTATTTTGGCTGCTTCCATTAGGGGTCGCCACAGCGGATCATCTGTTTCCATTTCTTCCTGTCCTCTGCATCTTGCTCTGTCACACCAACCATCTGCATGTCTTCTCTCACCACATCCATAAATCTTATCTTAGGTCTTCCGCTTTTCCTGTTACCTGGCAGCTTCATCCTTAGCATCTTTTTCCCAATATACTCTGCATCCCTCCTCAGCACATGTCCAAACCAACATAATCTTGCCTATCTGGCTTTGTCTCCAAACCTTCCAACCTGGGCTGACCTTCTAATAAACTTGTTCCTAATCCTGTTCACCCTTGTCACACCCAGTGCAAATCTTAACATCTTTAACTCTGCCACGTCCAGCTCTGATGCCTGCCTTTTTGTCAATGCCACTGTCTCCAACCCATATAACATAGATGGTCTCACTACCCTCTAGTAGACCTTCCCTTTCACTCTTACTTGTACTCGTCTGTCACAAATCACTCCTGACACTCTTCTCTACCCACTCCATCCTGCCTGCACTCTCTACTTCACCTCTCTTCCACACTCACCATTACTCTGAACTGCTGATCCCAAGTATTTAAACTCATCCACCTTCGCCACCTCTACTCCCTGCATCTTCACCATTCCTCTATCCTCCCTCTCATTCACACACATATATTCTGTCTTAGTCCTGCTGACCTTCATTCCTCTTCTCTATCTCTAGAGCATATCTCCACCTCTCCAGGGTCTCCTCCACCTGCTCCCTACGCTCACTACAGATCACAATGTCATCTGCAAACATCATAGTCCACAGGGACTCCTGTCTGATCTTGTCTGTCAACCTGTCCATCACCATTGCAAATAAGAAAGGGCTCAGAGCTGATCCTTGATGTAATCCCACCTCCACCTTAAATGCATCCGTCACACCAACTGCAGACCTCACCGCTGTCACACTACCCTTGTACATATCCTGTACCACTCTTACATACTTTTCTGACACTCCTGACTTCCTCATACAATACCACAACTCCTCTCTAGGCACCCTGTCATATGCCTTCTCTAAGTCCACAAAGACACAATGCAACTCCTTCTGATCTTCTCTGTACTTCTCCATCAACACTCTCAGAGCAAACATCGCATCTATAGTGCTCTTTCCTGGCATGAAACCATACTGCTGATCACTAATCATCACCTCCCTTCTTAACCTAGCTTCCACTACTCTTTCCCATAACTTCATGCTGTGACTGATCAATTTAATCCCTCTGTAGTTACTACAGCTCTGCACATCACCCTTATTCTTAAAAATCGGTACCAAAACACTTTTCCTCCATTCCTCAGGCATCCTCTCACTTTCCAAGATTTCATTAAACACTCTAGTTAAAAACTCCACTGACATTTCACCTAAGCACCTCCATGCTTCCACAGGTATGTCATCTGGGCCAACAGTCTTTCCTTTCTTCATCCTCTTCATAGCTGTCCTTACTTCCTCCTTGTTAATCTGTTGCACTTCTTGATTCACTATCCTCACATCATCCAACCTTCTCTCTCTCATTCTCTTCATTAATCAGTCTCTCAAAGTATTCTTTTCATCTTCTCAACACACTCTCCTCTCATGTCAGTACATTTCCCTCATTATCCTTTATCACCCTAACCTGCTGCACATCTTTCCTAGCTTGGTCCCTCTGTCTAGCCAATTGGTTCAGGTCTTTTTCTCGCTCCTTAGTGTCCAACCTTTCATACAACTCTTCATACACCTTATCCTTAGCCTTTGCCACCTCTCTCTTTGCCATACACCTCTTCTCCTTATACTCCTATCTACTTTCTCCATCTCTCTGACAATCCCACTTCTTCTTCACCAACCTCTTTCCCTGTATACTCTCCTGTACTTCCTCATAGCCCACACATTTTAAGGGCAAGTACCTCGGCGTTTCGTAAAAAAAATCTACTGCCAATCATTAGCGGACTGGAGTTCCACTGTGGCAACCCCTTACGGGGAAAAAGCCAAAAGACAAACAACAACAACAAGGAAATAATACAGAATGAGTGAAATGAAATGGGGAATTGACAAACAAAAATGTGATATACTAAGGTAGTAATATTGTAGAGAGGAAATGTTTAAAGTGTACTCATATCCCGAAGGCAAATGTGCTGAAAGTGTATAAGAAGCATTTCAAACATAAAACCTGCAAAACTGATGTAATGATAATTACTGTGAATGACAATCCCACAGGAATGCACATAAATAATAATGGACATGCTAATAAAGGATGTGGGACATAAAGCTGCATTGCAACAAAGAAGAGTATATTTGCGATATACATGTTAATTAAATGGTTGACTTGAGATAACAGTCTATAAGTACAGAAGATACATTATGGGATGAATGCACTGAATGCAGTCATAACATATAAGGAAGTATATACAGGGAATTGATGTATGAAAGCCGACAGTACTGGTATGTGATCCATTTCACCATGTATACATAAGAACTACAGAACTTTGCATATGTAATATCAGGTAAATCAGAAATTGGCATGTATATGCAAACAAAAAAAATGACAGTGGCACCAACAGGAAAAATAATTCTTCACCTATAAGCATGTAATAGACAGGCAAGTGATAAATGTTTATGTAAATGATACTTGGCAATCTAATAAATAACATATGGTCAAAATAGGGGACTCCACTTCCTCTAGCAGACCCATTACCAGTGGTGTTCCACAGGGATCAGTTCTGGGATCCCTACTGTTCGGAATCTACTTCTCCTAAGTACAAGCTAAAACTAAAGGACTGTGGGTGACCAAGTTTGCTGATCTAATTGAATTGAATCACCTACTTATCATCTTGGATCATTGTTACAGCTCATTATCAGTAGCCAGTGCCACAGGCGAATACGGAATACAATTGATACATATGCCTTCTATTAAGGGATGGCATCAGCTGTGTATAGCTAAGGAGATTTATCTGGTAAAATTAGTTTTACAGCCAGTCATGGCTTGTAAATTTGCACTACATATGTGTGTAAATCAATCATGACTGCAGTGGCAGTCACACTTGCAGATGTTAAGCACTGCTATAGTTGAACATCCTATTCAGCTATTTACACTTTATTGAGAATAGTGTCACACATGTACCACAAGAGACGTCAGACATTCAAATAGCTTCACTTGCAAAACAATGACATCATCAATGTGTTGAACCAGGGGGTATAGGCAGACAATATAACGTTGTAATCATGTGCTCTTACTGATGCCACACAAAAAAAACTGATATTTGGAGAATGGAAACATTCTCACCCCTCCCCACTTAAAAATATTTGCATCACTTCCATTCTAAAAACATTAATTGGCTATCTTTCAACTCATAACATTATTTTAAGCATTAAAGTACAGATATGTGGGCAAACGTATTGCCTAAATATGCAGAGTTTCCTTTGCATAATGCATAGAAAATTGTAATCATTACATTACAAACAGTATACAAGCTACACCCTTGTGTATTAATGAAGTTATGGATGTGAAAGGTGGCCTTAGGGGATGGTGTAGTCATCTTTGTGTTTAAAAGCCAGAATACAGGTTGAGTAACCACATGCTTGCCTAACTCTAAACAACAACATACACATATAATTTTACCATGTGTGGTATCAAACCTTGTACCTATCTATTTGCACAACACAGAGAGCACTGCATTAGTCACAAGCACCACAGGAGAAGTCTGACTCTAGTGAGAGAGACTAAACTTTTGTCAGGATTACCTCTTCTGTTTGTTACATGCAGGATGTTTCCACAAAAGTTGGTATAAGGGAGCTGTGTACACATGTAAGTATATCCTCTGCAGGGGGAAACAGACAGCAACAAGCACACTATCAAAACTGTTTTTTGTCAGGATGTCCTCATCAGTGTATGTCAGAGAGGTTGCTACTGTAAAAATAGGGAAAAGAGACTTCTGAGAACATTTACATGTGTTTCTCTTAGGAAAAGGGGAGACAATGACACACACACACACACACACACACACACACACACACACACACACACACACACACACACATACACACACACATAAGTCTTCCATGGTGAGTATTAAACCTCTTTATCTGTCTAGCTTAAACAATCTCAAGACCAGCTGTGAGAACAGTTAAATGCATTATTCCAAGGGTAAGTGGATATACTGCCAAGTGGTGCACACAGTCTCACATACACAAGTCTTCCCATGCTGGGTTTGAACCTTCTACCTATCAAGCTTGAGCACAATATACTAACTGCCAGTGCCACAGGGGAAGATGTATACTGCCACTATGAAATTGGATAATGGAATATTTGTAAAAAAATCAGTGCTTGGAAGAGACAGTACTGTGCATCCCAGGTCATGTGACAAATGGATATGTATGTACAGGACAATGCAACATCACCATTATTGTCACATATAAAGGCATACCTTAATATTGCAATGTAGATACTGTCCTTACTGTACATTGTGATACTGTGAGGGCCATTGACACATTCCACATAATGGGATGACACACACATTGACTGCTGCAAACCATCAGATTATTAATCATAAATTCCCGTGACATCATTTTGAGATGCTTGCATGCTTGTATTGTCTCATAATTGCCTTATGTGCATTGGTAAGACAGACATGCAAGTCATACATATGACAGTGCACTGTGGAATAACAGTAATGAATGTGGTGTCCAGGGAAGTAAATACAGTGGGAAGAAATCACCAAGGAATTGTTATTGCTAGGCTTGTATTGGCCCTAGGGTCGATAGCTTAGTACCAACCTATGGTGAGAATAGGATAACCAAGCTGATAACGCAGTACAACTGTAAACACTGTAGAGCAGACATATTAGTTCACAAAACTTTAAATAGGTGAGCTAACATAATTCCAAACTCATGATCATCCTTGAGTGACAGCAATACATATAAACTTTCTGCAAGAGAAAACTATGATTCTTTTTTTTTTCTTGTACTATTTAAGCACAGAACCTCTAAGCTGATTTGCACTGCTAATTGAGTTGGCAAGCAGAGGCACATGGGGAAAAGAATACAGGAATTTGCAGGAGGGTGGTAAGAGAGCAGCATAGCTATCCATTTCTTCACAATGTCAATGTAGAATTGTACACTTAATTTCATGACTTTGCAGAGTCACCAAACCAGTGATGGGTGACAACAATGGAATAATGTTGCATAGCCAATTGGACTGAATCAATTGTGTCAGGATGACACATAGGTAAACTGCAAAGCTATGAATGGACCATCATTTTTTTGTGGGACAAGTGCCCATTTTTCTATTTATTTATTTATTTTTTTTGAGAGAGAGAGAGAGAGGAATGTTCGGAAAGGTGCTTAAGAATGAGCACGTCAGTTATGTAGTGTAGGTTAGGAGGCGTACACAGAGATACAGGACATATAAAAGAAATAGGGACAGTGATGGAGACAAAAGGTTAGGGGAAATCATGATTGGGGATAAGTAAGGGACATCAGAGGTGCACCCACATCCAACATGAGAACACTAGTACTTCTCACAGAGGGTACCACTGCACCAGCAGCCAAGGCAGAGATCCTGTCATAATTGGAGAAGGTAGGGCAGGGGTTGCGGAAAAAGCACTGACAGGTTGTGGCCAAGAAGTGCTGGGCATCTGTGCTACCATCTGTGGGGGTATGGCAGGCTGAGCCACAGTGATCAGTATACCTCTTTGTGCTGTTGATGAATAATTTTCATCAGCAAGTTATGCAAACAGCAGATTGTCAATAAATTACATCCCCTACAAAAAAAAGAGACAAAGGTGGGGGAGAAAAAAAGAGACATAATTAAATACATGTCATGTAACAGTACTCTATACATTAAACAAACTTTTATTTGACAATACATAAACAACTTTGATAATTTATTATTGCACATCTTTGCAACCTCCATATATGAGGGCTAGGTATGTATGTGTTATTAAATAAACAACTATCACTGATCTGATTTAAGAAACTGATGCCTTTATTTCACTATGACAGATCAGAATTATGCATTCTAACTCAATAATTACAATTACCATAATGTAATTCTTTCTGATAGTATGCTGTTTAGATCTTATAAATTACTTTTAAAGATTTAGCTTTGTAATTATCAATTAAAAGAATATGCTGATACTGGCTCCTGAGCCCACATACAGTAAAGCTGTTATTCTATTGCCTAATGCAAGCAGCAACACTTAATGGGGAAGGCATGCATGCCTGAGATAAATAATGAGGTGCGCCTGCTTGAGATAAATAATGAGGTATGCCTGCCTGAGATAAATAATGAGGTACGCCTGCCTGAGATAAATAATGAGGTATGCCTGCCTGAGATAAATAATGAGGTACGCCTGCCTGAGATAAATAATGAGGTACGCCTGCTTGAGATGCTGGTGCTTCAAGGAATGAAAATAATATTATGGCTTCAATATTTAAATGCTTTATACTTACCCCTTGCCTCCCTAAGATGAGCTGATCTTTCCTGGTGCATCTTATGGTTTGCAGCAATCTCCTCTTCAGCTGTAGAGAACAAAAAGTAAACAAATATATATGACTGAATAATGAGTAACTGTATTGGCTGGCTAAATAATTACTGACGCATAGGTTCATAGGTTCATGGGTGTTTATTAGGCTGACGACCACAAGGGCCTTTTTAAGCCTAGCTATGCATCCCAAATCTCTGACAACTACTGATAACCCTTGATATGTGTAAGCATGGGCCTGAGAGATAACATTTTTACAGGTTACCTTTGTCCATTGGAGACATAGGTGCCAAACCAGGGATGAATTTCTGGTTACCCATCCAATGGTCCAGGTTGCACTTGAATTGGGTTAGGGAGGAACTCTGCTTCACATGGATGGGGAGCCTGTTCCATAGACAGGATAGTCTCTGGGATACATACCTATCTCTCCAGCAGGTCCTATTTATATCACAAGAAATGGTTAAGTCTTTAGAATGGGTAATTCTGGTACTGTTTGTTTTGTGGATATGCAGGAGGTCCATCAGAGTTGAGTCTGACAATGCCTTGTATGCCAAGTAGATCTCCCCTCAAAAGTCTCTAGGAGACAGAATAGAGGGATAAGACCTTGAGGCAGTCTGCATAAGACATATTACTTACAACCTGTATTCTTTTAATGAGGGCCCTCTGTAGACATTCTAGTTGTTGGATATGCCTGGTTAGGTATATAACAAAGGGGCATTGTACTCAATGACAGGTCTGATGAATGCCGAATATAGTGGAACAATGACTTCCCTGGACTTAGATGCCATATTTTTATTTATAAGCTTCACAACATAGATAGATTTCATCACCACTGTAGACACGTGATGATCAAAGGCTAGATTACTATCTATGTGTGTCCCTAAGTCCCTGACTACTGGGTCAACTCTAAAGAGTGTGCTGTTAATATGATAGTTACCAGGGATGGATGACTTCTCAAAGGATACTATTATACATTTCTTGGTATTTAGTTTTAGTCCATGGCTCTGCCACCAGTTGTTTGTCTGTGTCAGCCCCTCCTGGAGAAAATTTGTGTCAGTGTGAGATTCAATGACAGCTCCTAATTTGCAATCATATGCAAATGTAGTCAGCCAAAGACCACTGACATTGGTCTTGACTTCTGAGAAGTAAATGCCAAAAAAGGAGTGGTCCAAGGACTGATCCCTGAGGGATGCCACTAGTGACTGGCCACTTTGTAGAGGTGAACTCCCCAATTCTAACTTCCTGGATCCTGTCTATGAACCAGCTGGCTATCCACTGGGTGACATACGGGTTTGTACCTAACCTCTTGAGTTTGTCAACAATGCCCGAGTGGGGTATTGTGATAATCTGGCATTAACCTACACAGTTTATGGATCAGTATACTTACACAACTGTGGGCTGTTCCCAGTCATAAATCCAGCCTCCTATTGGCTTAGGAGATCCTGCTTGTGCTTTTTAAAATCAGTGTGGTGGTGATGATACAACTCCCCATTGCATGGAATGCCAGTTGCAATGGAGACAGCTTTAGCAAAGCTATTGCATGCCTCAGCCTTATACTGAGACCTGGTATAATCTACCTGCATAAGCCTATGGCTGAAGTACTCCATGAGGAGTGCCACAAATATTCTGGACTGCTCAACATCCCACCTTTGTGCTCCGAATTTAGCGCCATTCTCTCCCACACCAGCCATGTCTGTAAAAATCAAGCTTTTAAACTATGTTGGAACTGGTCGATCCAAAACAGAAAAGAAAATCCACTTCACCTCCACTGATGAATGCCGAATATAGTGGAACAATGACTTCCCTGGACTTAGATGCCATACCTTTATTTATAAGCTTCACAACATAGATAGATTTCATCACCACTGTAGACACGTGATGATCAAAGGTTAGGTTACTATCTATGTGTGTTCCTAAGTCCCTGACTACTGGGTCAACTCTAAAGAGTGTGCTGTTAATATGATAGTTACCAGGGATGGATGACTTCTCAAAGGATACTATTATACATTTCTTGGTATTTAGTTTTAGTCCATGGCTCTGCCACCAGTTGTTTGTCTGTGTCAGCCCCTCCTGGAGAAAATTTGTGTCAGTGTGAGATTCAATGACAGCTCCTAATTTGCAATCATATGCAAATTTAGTCAGCCAGAGACCACTGACATTGGTCTTGACTTCTGAGAAGTAAATGCCAAAAAAGGAGTGGTCCAAGGACTGATCCCTGAGGGATGCCACTAGTGACTGGCCACTTTGTAGAGGTGAACTCCCCAATTCTAACTTCCTGGATCCTGTCTGTGAACCAGCTGGTTATCCACTGGGTGACATACGGGTTTGTACCTAACCTCTTGAGTTTGTCAACAATGCCCGAGTGGGGTATTGTGATAATCGGGCATTATCCTACACAGTTTATGGATCAGTATACTTACACAACTGTGGGCTGTTCCCAGTCATAAATCCAGCCTCCTATTGGCTTAGGAGATCCTGCTTGTGCTTTTTAAAATCAGTGTGGTGGTGATGATACAACTCCCCATTGCATGGAATGCCAGTTGCATTGGAGACAGCTTTAGCAAAGCTATTGCATGCCTCAGCCTTATACTGAGACCTGGTATAATCTACCTGCATAAGCCTATGGCTGAAGTACTCCATGAGGAGTGCCACAAATATTCTGGATTGCTCAACATCCCACCTTTGTGCTCCGAATTTAGCGCCATTCTCTCCCACACCAGCCATGTCTGTAAAAATCAAGCTTTTAAACTATGTTGGAACTGGTCGATCCAAAACAGAAAAGAAAATCCACTTCACCTCCACGACTCAAATCATATAAAACCAAGACGTATTTCTTATGTAAAACCAAGACATATTTATTAGGTTAGTGCTTTCATGCCTCAACAGACACTTCCTCTTACCA
>NC_056727.1:578119530-578204530 GCF_019279795.1 Protopterus annectens | reverse complement strand
CTTTTTTCTTTACAGTTTCCACACTTCTTTATCATTAGTGCAGGTACAGATTGTGTCCTTGGGGGTCCCTCCTGTCTGATGCTATCAGAACACAGCCATTACTTGGTTAACTAAAGGTTGTACAGCCATTACTTGGTTAACTAAAGGTTGTGGAGTCTGACAGATATCAGTTTTCATATTTGTATGCACATGGGATCTTAGACTTTGACCTAGTTAATAATTGAGTGTGTTATCCTTTGCCTCTAGCCAGGGCATGATGAGCATGCCTCCATCTGCCAACACCATCTTCAGCTGGTGGTTCTTTCTCAGACTCCTCATCTGTATCTGCTGCTGCTGTTGGCCCTGCTTCTGGTCCTTGAAGTGGTGGTCTTGCCCCTTGCTGTCCTTGATGGAGCTGTTTTCTGAGGAGGATATTGTATAGCATGGAGCAGACTATAACTATTTCAGGACAGGTGCCCGGGTTGCACTGCAGTGCATGTCCTGATATGTCTAGACACTGGAACCTTTGATATTCCTAGTCTGTTGTATCTTTGCTCACTGGGTTGTATAGGTTTCTCATGGGTGCCATGGGCCATGGCTCCAGTACACAATCTGCCTCCCCCACTAGATGACCTTGCGAAATGTCACCCATAGCAAACTTGGTGTAGAGCTCACAAGTGTGCCATATGTGTGAGTCATGGAAACTGCCTGGATTACCTACACAGACATTGTAGATGATCTCTTTGATATTATAGACAACCTGACTGTTTATAGAGTGAAAACCTTTTCTGTTGATGTTCTTCCTTCCCTGTTCACTGGTGGGGAATTTATTTCTATGTGTGTGTACAATCTATGACCCCCAACACTTCACAGAAGTGTTCTATTGCATTAAATTCTTGCATGGTTCTTGCTGTCAACTGTGGTGCTAGTGGGAAACAGATATGCTCTCTTGCATGTAGTAGCATTGCATTTAAAAAAATGATATCATATTCTAAAAGCTGATGCCTGTGGCACCCCTATGATATCCCTTGTGTGTTTCTGGAAAGTACCCTTAGCTAGTATATATAATGAACATACCTTTCCCTGGCACCTGCAGTGTGGGTGGCAGAGGTTTGTTAGCAATTTATATTTCATGCATTTCATGATATGCCAAATGGGGTCTAAACATTCTTCTTCTTGCCTGAGGTCTGGAAGCAGCAGCACCATAATTTAAAGCCTGTTGTGCATATACAGTAGCTTAATAATAGCAACAACAACCCCTAACATGTTAGTTTTTCTAAGTATAATCCTGCCTATTTTCCAAAAGATTTTAGTGTACACGGAAAAAGCATTCACCAAGTGTATACAATTGCTTTATGACTTCCTGAATAGCTCTGTCATATTGGTTTGGTTAATTAACAAGTACTTTGGCTCTTTATGCTTTAATTAGCATATTCTGCCATTTTCCATTGTTTCATTTTCTGCACATCATTGTTTTGAGCCATTTAATGAGTACCATCTTGTTCGCTACACTCCATGTAGCTGTTAATGAATCTTGCCCATAGTCTCATTATTACTCATTGCCACTCAGTATTTCCTGTATTCACTACTGAATGAATGTGGAAACTGATTGCCCTTGCACCTCAGAAAGGTATGCGCTGTTGTTTAAACCAGCTGCACAGGCACTAATTATGAATTAGTCAGTTCAGTAGTTTCATAATTACAAAATATCAGTAACATGTTGTAAATGAAGAACATACCATACCACTGGGAATATTAATGCAACCGTTACAGACTGTCTTTATTTTAGTTGTGTATCTGTTTCTTGATAAAGTTTCTATAGTTAAAGGACAATATGAAACTTCAAGTAAAGTTGTGTCTTTTTGTGTAGTAAATGGAAGCAGTGAACACTACAGAAATATGAATGATGCAGACGTGTCCTTTAATAGATATTGGCATCAATACTTCAGCACTGTGCTATAAGCAATAATTGATGAATATAAATACTACAGTATGACAACAAGTACCATTCACAATGTGAGACAGTAATGGAAAATTTCTCTGTACCGACCTTCACTCAGTACTCTGAAGCTGAGTATTAAAGGACAACACCACTGTGCTAGCTTCCATCCTGACTCACATCCTCATTGTATGGCTATTTCTCATTTTAACTGTTCACTTCCCTTAATGAAGATGAAAGTGTCCATGTTAGTGATTGCCTTAGCTTATACATTGTGAAAAACAAAACTTGACTAGTGACAGTACATTCCTTTGTAACATTTCATTCACTTATTCCATCTCAGTCCACTTAATACTGAGCTTCACACCTAACATCTGGTGCAGGAGGCACTGATACTGCATTATGTCTGCTAAAAATTATACTTTTTGCAGTCGGGAAACTGTACAAAACATACATTTTACTCCTACAGGGTACATATGATATAATTTTTACAAAAATAGTATCCATATTCAAATATGAAGAAAGTATAACTGCAGAAATGACATTTTTTTAGTAATCAGTGTACAGCAGAAAATGCATTAAGCTGAAAACTAAATACTTACATACTATAATTTCTAGGAACCTCATTAAGCTGAAAATTAAATATTTCTTTGCAAGCCTTCTGTTCTTATCATTTCATGCACTGCCATTCCTCTTTCATCTAAAGTTTGACATCGTTGTCACCATTACCATCCAGCTCATTTGAAATGTCTTTATAATCCTTTGAATGTGCAGGTATTGTAACTATTTAGCATAAGCAAAATTTTGTCTGAATACCACTTTAAACCTATCAAGACATGCCAGCAGTGACTTGTCTGTTCTTTTTCCATTCTTGACATTAAACAATACCAAGAAAGAGAGACAAGATCCTGTGGAAGCAGACATCATCCACAAGAGAGTAGAAAATTGTCCATGCTTTAATAAACCCATGCTCCTTCTATGGAGCTCAGAAGATGAGATACAGTGTATGGTACACTGGGCTGTTATGAATGCTGACTTGTTTTTTTTTTTCTTTTCCTGTAAATTACACAGTATGTGTCTTTTGTGGCAGTGTTGTTTTTTGCCCCCTCAATCAGTCTGTGGGTATTTTGATGTACGTTAAAGTGGTATTTGCATAGCCTGCCTGACTGGGATCTGCCAGCCCTCCTGTAGTTGATATGCAAGGTGCACTACAGTGAACTGATCATTAAAGCTGTCTCTGCAGCTCATAGTGGTTTAGCTTGCTTGATTGAATAATACCACCCATTGCCCCTCCCCTGAGTTGTTCCGAATGCTCACTTGTTTTTCTTTTCTTACTGACATCTTTTGAGGTTAGGCTATTGTGATACAGCATGGTTAACGGGAACAGCTTTATCCTAGGCCCACAAAGGACTATCCCCAACCCACCCACAGCCCAATCCAGCTCTTAATGTCTCCTGGCTCTGGCCTTCACCAGAAGCAGTCTAATACTATTCTCTACCCACACACCTCCTGAACCCCACCCAGTAAGATGAGCAAGCCTATGTCTTGTCTGTTCTTGTCCTTGGCAGCTCTAGTTACCTGTGCAGCTGCTGCTAATCAAACCCTGGTCAGCAGGGTCATAGTCAGGGCTTTGTTATTGCATTCAATAGAGCTGACAATACACTATTTTGTACTAGTGATGCTTATCATTCTTTGGTCTGGATAAGGTCCCAAATTCCTTCTGCCTTGGGGCACAGTACTGAGCCTTCCCCTAGGTGATGGTCCTGCAACAGGATGTAAATTAACTGTCCTCCTAGGATGGGTGAGCTAACCTCAGCAGCTCATTCCTACCCATTTATGCATAGATCTTCCATAATAACATACACTGCCAGTCAAATTCAGGTCATCTGATCATATTGACAGCTCCATCCCTCTAAACCACAGAACTGATCATTACCACCTTAATGTTGCTGTTCTGTACAAACAAAATGATCCATGTATGCATTTTGACAACTGTACATTATGTGCTGCTTTTCTTTGTTTGGGAAGTAAATTACCCCTTTCCCCACCTTACTTGTTCTCTTTCAGTAAATCTATACAACTATATTTTTGCAGACTCGGAGCATGCTTCATTGGGAGTGTGAAGGATTATGGCCTTGGAAGGCAGTGCAAACACTGAATTTCTGAAAGCCACTTTTAGCAAACAGTGGTAGCTGCACTTTCTTCACTGTTGTGCAACTGTGGAGTTGGTATATATAAGTTTGGGGGTGTGGGAGTTTCCATCATGTGGGGGATTGCAAGGGGGGTGTTGCCCCACTGCAAAAAATCCTTGAAATTGTATTCACTGAAATTGGTTTTCAGTAAATCAAATTCAGGCATCTGTCCACTGAAGAATAATCCTTTGATGAAAATCATTAATCTATTTCCTTATATCTTCAGCAGCCCCCCACCCCAACCCCCATCCAATGTTCTTTATGAGACTGGATACATTTTACATGAAGGATTGTGGTTTCTTATTAAAAGACTTGACTGTAAAAGTATACTTTGTATCAGATTTACAAAGCAGTATCATATTTATCCTTAGGTAAAAATGTTCAGTATAAGCCTTTAAGACTTGTCAGACCTTAACTGAAATTTTATAAAATTCTAATAGAGTTATGTATATTTGCATCAGTCTACTTTATTCAACAACTATCAAGATATTAGTCTATACTTTTATTACATTTACTGGCATTTTTAATTATAGTTTGCATTTAATCATTCCAAAAATGCTGAAACACTTGTTACACAAGGGCAAGACATTTGCCTATTTACAACACACATTTGTTGATCTTTTTTTTATGAGAAGCTATAATCCTTTATTTATTGCTACATCAAGCCCATTCCTACAGCAACTGATTTTGTTGTCATAAACAGTGGTTTATGACTTCCTCTATAACCTAGTACCAAGAGCTCAAGATGAACCAAGAATAACTGGAGTTCCCATTTTTTTATTCAGATACATATGGCAATAAAAGAAATGACTCTAGCAGATGCTAGTACAGCGTGTTCATTGGTTGATAATTGTAGGAATGGGGGAGGAATGAACTTAGGCACTCATTCCCTTTAACTATAAATGACTTCATCATTATGTGAAAAGAGTAAAAGAAAACAAAAAATACACAGAATATTCAAAACCCACAAACTGTTTCAGCTTCTATGAATTTATTTGCTGGATGATATTGCAACAGTCGAACAGAGCAGTCAGTGGTGTGCAGTTTATCTTTAGACCTTGCACTTATAGAAGAATCACTGTTATACTATTCTGCATATGCCATAATGCATTCCTTTATAGTGAGAAAAATCCAACAACTGCAGCATTTTCAAGCAGTTTACTGGTTTGGAAGAGAGGTCTGTTGTTACAACATGCCTTCCTGCATTCCATGGGTGCCATGATAGACATACTTTGTTTACAGTCAGTTCTGCACCTAATCTCAACTGGCACACTGTCTGTGGTGTGCTTTTATTAAAGTTATCTTCAGATCTTGGATATGTTAGGATCTTGACGTATACACACACACACACACACACACACACACACACACACACACACACACACACACACACACACGCAAACACAAACACCAAAGTACCATGATATCCCAGTCTAATCACGCAATGACTACAGCATGTAGTAATGTTGCCTATCTTAACAGAAATGATGCACAGCACATATATTATACATGCTCTTTTATAATAGCATCACTTGTTATAGACAGATAAATGCTCTAAGTATTGAATGTTTCCAGGAGTGATTTTGGAAAAAAATGCAGTCTCCTTCATTTTAATTATTTGTAATGTAGCATTTCAAATGAAACCATAATTTTTTGTTCACAGATGTTTCAAAAATGAAAAAAAAACATACAAATGCTATCAGAGTAAACAGTATCAACATATGTACATAAAATTATATAAAATGTGACACATAAGCCCCAGTAATTAAGATATTAGGTTTTGGTCCTAATCAATCCCATTAATTTACATTGACTTATTGTATGATACTATATTGGCCACCATATTCACAAACATAGTGTGCTGTCCTGAACCTGGGACTTGCACTGTCTTGGTAGCAAATGGCATGGGTACATCATGATTCAAAGATAGAATAACTTGGATGTTGCATTGTGCAACATTGTACACCATCACAACCATGACAGGAATGCATCATGATCTAAATGTCCACAAGATAACTTCCTCAAAATATTCAGAATATCAGTGTTCCTCATCAGCAGGAAAAGTAGAACATAGTGTTTAATTACTTTAAGACTTAAAACAGGGTAACCCTTTTGGTTGTGCATTTGGGGCAATAAGCCTGTTTCAGTAAAGCAATCAGTATTTTCCTAGTGTGAGAACCAGTAGATATGCTGCTATGAAAGACAGTACAACAGCACAGACCAAATAAGTAACTGCTGTTCTAAACACTAAGCAGTTAAAATATCCCCTGCTATAAAAGCAGTACTGTGCAAACTTATTTGTTTTTCTTGCACTGGAAAACTGAAATCCAGAATTTTAGAGCATGGGCTATAAACCACATCAACCCATGTTCTACTTCAGTAATGAGTCAGATGCTGCTCTCTTTAAACAAACAGAATAATGACTGCTGCACACTCCCTACATGGCATGTCCTACTGACCTTGTTACTGTTAATTACAAAGAGTGATTCATATGTAGCAAAAAACAAGAGAGGTTCTGCACATTATCTGCAGTGGCTCATTACTGAAATGTCTGCATTCGATATGCCGAGTGCGGACAAGCCAAAAGAAGACTAAAAGACCAGGAAAAGAGCAAAACCTGAAGATCACTGCTCTCCTTTAAACTTCTTTTTTGCAGGGGGCAAGGCCCCCTGCACCCTCCAATATGCGTGCAATCCACTAACACCCTCTAGCTTATATATATATATATATATATATATATATATATATATATATATATATAT
The DNA here is from genome assembly GCF_019279795.1 of Protopterus annectens. Lineage (NCBI taxonomy): Eukaryota > Metazoa > Chordata > Ceratodontiformes > Protopteridae > Protopterus > Protopterus annectens. Next base: position 578,197,658 of record NC_056727.1, on the reverse strand, counting down.
ATATGTATACCAACTCCAAGATTACCATACATAAGAAAAAAGGAAATATTCCAGGAAATGTCCATCTCAGACTTATTATATGTGAGTCCTTTTTTGGCCATTCAATCTCTGTGTTTCTGGATTCACTCTAGCAGGCCTCAACCTTTCAAATTGTTACCATCTGGGGTAATTTCCTTCTCTAAATCCAGGCCTACTTTACCCTACCATCATCAGTGATTCCATCAGTTTCAGTGATCCTTTTATGTGAGCTGAAGAGGTGAGTTTCCTAAGGGAAACACACACATGATGTGATAACTAGGTGGTGTAGGTGGGAGAAGATTGAAAATTTCTCATTTGCCTAGAGATGCATTACAGGTCATCATATAACTGTCAGTTTAAATGGTAAGTAAATATGAATATGTACCTCAGCTTGGTAATTGGTTACTAGCTCTGATGTCAGTATGTAGGAAGCTTGTTGAATACCCATACTATATTCAGCACCACTAGAACCTGGACCAGGAACAGACAGCATCCAGTTCTTGTGTTGAATCTCTGTCTGTCTCTGTCTGTCTGTCTGTCTGTATGGAAAGGCTGACCCACCTGACTGTATATAATACACATTTGTGTACAATTGTATAGCAGCTCAGTATTAGTGAGGCAGTCCCTTCTGTCTTTGCTCTCTTTGGAATGCAATTATCACAGAAAGATGAAGGTGATTTTAATGACAGATCCGTCATGTACAGTCTGTTATTTTCTGAGTAGATCTAAACTTGAATGTGGTCATGTCCTCAATGCTTCACTGTCATGGCAAGGGTTTATTCATAAAACTCTGGCATTTATGGTAATGAAGGGATCAGGTAAAATAACAGTTCCCATTGACAGAAGCTCAGCTGCATCATTGTGTTGATAGTAGGTCAGGTGTGGCCACGGCTGTGTGCTTGTGGGTATGCGTGTGTGCATGCTTGTGTGCACCGCTCTCCACTGCTGTATGTGCTATCACATCCTTAGTAATTTTAACTGTTCGATGAAGTATAAGTCAAAAAAACAATGATGCTGGTGTTCAGGGGTGTTATTCTGCAAAACACTTCACCACATTCTGGATTTTGAGTTTCAGGTTGCAGTTATTGGTGCAGTACATCTGCAGCTGTGACTATTTAATTCTCTGTCTATACTCAGGAGTGAAATCCCTGATTCACTACTTTGTGAACTGAATCCTCATTTAAGTACACATTGCTTACCTAAACCCCTTCAGCTATATAGTCAGGTGTGCTGTTACTCCACTGCACATCTGTCCAGTTATAAAGTGTGCAGGCCTCACTGCTGCATGGTTTGTACAACACACAAGTTCCATGTGATTGCAGAAAATGTCTACAAAACCCAACCAAACTATTAAACAGACCTCTCAACTGTCCAGATTTTCCCAGAATGTCCAGTTTTTTGCCTCATATTTTTGGTCTGTTCCTCAAAAAATTTGTGGTTTTTTTTCTGTAAAATCACTGGGAATTAAAATCCCTAAATAATGACAGACATTTGAGTTTCAGACTTCATATCATTCAGAAAATGTATGCTAAAATCTGTTATTCAAGCAACTTTCTAAGTTTATAAGAGCAATATTTAAAATCCGTCCCTATTTGTGGGCCTTTGTCTGTTTTTGGTTTTGTCTAGATTTATTGCGCTTAGAGGTTGAGAGGTATGTAATTAATGCCTTGGCATAATTACATAGTAATTCATGCCATCAAATAATCTACCCATGGTGATATCAGTATTTGAAGTATAGTTAATATTGTATTCTGTTTTGCACTGCACATTAGTTTGAATCTGTCCAAAAAGTGGCTTGAATTTCTCCAGATTGAGAGCTTGTTTATTAAACATTGGCAGGATGTTCCATTTCTGTATTATCCTGAAGTGTGTATTTGTATGTTTTGTGTGTGTGTGTGTGTGTGTGTGTGTGTGTGTGTGTGTGTGTGTGTGTGTGTGTGTGTGTGTGTGTGTGTGTCTGTGTGTGTATTTTAATAGTATGTGTTCACTTTCCAGTGCAAGTTGCAAGGCCTTTAGTATGAAGACTTATACATGAACATAAATGTGACTTGTTTATCCCTGGGCCCCTGCTAGGTTAGTTTAAATAATGAGAGAGCATGGTTTCTGTAACAAATTATAAGGAGGGGTAAGGGGATTGGGTGTTAAGTCAGTACTAGGTGGGATGCAAGCAGACTAATGACAAGCGGGAGATAGTTTCTTATGGTATAGGATGTGAGGTCATTTTAAGTGATGGAAGGGGGTCATGTATGTTAGTATTTAAGGATGTGTTTAGCGTTTCTCAGCCTTTTGGTAGGAGCAAATGAGAAGGACTCTGTAGCTGTCAGCACCCCATGTGACCAATCCTGGGTGTCAGAACAGGTACAGGGTAGCTGGGTGCTTATACAAAAAAATTAAGTAGTTGAAAGAGTTGAGGTGAGGGTAAGTAGCTATGTTTTTTTTTTTTTTTTTTTTTGGTGGGGGAGTCCTTTGGGATTAAAAGTAACATTAGGGTGGTAAAATGGAAAGAGACATTAGGACGCTACTTTCTGTGTCAAGGGTACAGGATCTAAACCTTTTCAGAAGTTAAGAAAGTCTTGTTTGACAGCAGTGCTCAGAATAAAATATCTTATTTAAATAATGCACTTAGGTATGCTTCCACAGGTATTTTGTGAATGGGAATGATAGAGGAGGGGTCAGTGAGATGAAGAGTTTACCACTCACCTGTCCCACTAATACTCAGTTCTTATACCACTGGCAGAATGCAGCAGACATGTTGTGCCCAAGAACTGTTATCAGGAGTTAGCTTGAATCTAGTAGTCATTGCTGCTGAGACACAGTTATATGCAACTGGGAAGAACACCCAGCTGTTGGAGGGTTTTAGGTTTGTATTTGTGGATATTCATTACTTGTGGCTTGTGCAATTCATTGAGGAGCTAGCAGGATAATGGCAGGCACATAGCTTGTGGTGTCCAGTTCACAGATTGCCCAGATTTTACCTCATAATGTTGGACTCTTCCTTATAAACTGACTGGTTCAGCAAAGCAGTGAGGAATAAAGTCACTGCATATTGGCAGACAACTGTTTTCATACTTCCTATTAGACGGACAATGCATGCTATGGCTAAACCTGTTAGTCTATTTACTTTAAAGGCTTATAATGGTATATTTAGTTGGTGTTCCTGATGTTAGGCCATTGCCCTCCCCCATTACATTAGCATGATCCAGAACTCTTACACTAGGAAGTGTAGAGGCACGGGTGGATATGTGAGTCATTTCTGTCCTGATGGTAAGCAGCAGGTAGAAGTGGCTATAATAGCAGCTTTTGAGGTTGTTAAACTAGGCATGAGGCTGGGACTGATACTAATGTCACTGGATATCAAGGCAGTTTTGTTGGACGCACAGGTCAGTTTTTGTTGGGAGCAGGCCAGCATGCAGAGGCACATTAGAATGTTAGGTTACCACTATTATCACTACAAGCAGCCATATTTGATTTTTTGCAGTTATTCCTTGGAAGTCAGTAAGTATTTGATGGGGCAGTGCCAAAGATGTGGAAGGGTAATCCTTAATAAGGACATTTAAGTTTAGGGTATCTGCATAGCTGGTGGAAATGCTGACTACATAGAACCCATATTCAGGCATGTGTCTAAGTGTAGAAAACCAATAGTGGAGCTTCTGGGACATTTTTCTTTCTATTAAGGTTATGTGGGGACAGTGAATATCATTAGTGGTCATATATGCAGCTAAATATGCTTACTAAGGCAAAATCTATTATATAAGCAGTGGTAGAAACTAGTAAGGCTAAATTTAAACTCCCTGAGCAGGAGCGTGTAGTTTACATAAAGTGCAGCCTTCTTCTACAGGTTGGAAACTCTGTCTTTTTGAAGGTACAAAGGGGAAATACGGAACACTTGCTAGCAGTTACCAAACACTACATCTAGGGGCTCACATGACATTTTCTAGTATCTTCAATTGGAACATTTCCAGATAATTAATGGGTGACAGTACCACAGCTATGTGCAATTCTATACATACATGCACACATAAGTATATATATAGATATGTGTGTGTGTGTGTGTGTGTGTGTGTGTGTGTGTGTGTGTGTGTGTGTGTGTGTGTGTGTGTGTGTGTGTATGTACATATATATGTAAATAAATATATGTGTGGGTATATATGATTTATATGTAATTTTACATCTAATGGATGAAATCTCAACATCCAAAATATTGACAGCAAAATATGGACAAAATACTGTGCATGCTCCAAGGACTAACCTTGAAGTATGCAAAACAAAAAGCAAGTGCTTTTTAATGGAAGAAAGCCCACCAACACCCCCCTTATCACCTGCTAATTATATACACTAATTCAAAGACAGTACAATCACTGAGAAAAGGGCATATTCCCCTACCCTGAGATTGTCGATCCCTCAAACTTGTTATTTATTTCTGTCATTCAAAGCATGGCATCCAAACATATCTCAACTTTTGAGTGATTTGATCAAATATACTGACCATATATGTATTCATAAACAAGTTATGCAGCATCTAATACAGGAAAATCTTCTTACACCCACTCAACATGGCTTCAGACCCAAACATAGCACCACTAGAGCTCTATTATCCTTCCTCAACACTGTCTCTATAGCCATGGATGACCATAAACTTATTTCTTGCCTATTCTTGGACCTCTCAAAAGCTTTCAGCACTGTCTCAGACTCTCTTCTGCTGCACAAACTGCATAACCCCAACTTCTCCTCTGATACTGTTGCATGGTTCTCCAGCTACCTCACTGATAGATCTCAATCAGTGAGATAGCACGCTGCACTCTCCCCTCCTCTCCCTGTAAAAATGGATGTAACTCAAGGGTCTATCCTAGGGCCTTTACTTTTTAATATCTTTACTAATCAGCTCTGTACCACCTGTCCTCAGTCCTCTTTAGTGAAATACACAGGTGACTCTACAATCATCACCACAGCCAACTCTCCCTCTAAGCTTTTCTCAGCTACTCAGGCATCTTTTAACTTAGTTGAAACATGGCTGTCCAACAACCAGCTCATCCTTAACCCTAAAAAAACAAAGCTGTTACTCTTCCTACTTAAAAAGTTCATAAATATTAAACCCTCCTTCTCCATACAGTCCCTTAATAACACTCCCATTCAGGTAGAATCCAGCACTAAGCTCTTAGGCGTAACCATCGACGATCAGCTTAAATTTGACTTGCATGCTAATAACTGTATCAAAAAGACTCATTTAAAACTAGGGCTCCTTTACCGTAACAAGAAATTCCTTACCTCTGAAGCCAAGATTACTGTCTCTTATACCTACAGTCTACCCAGTCTAATGTATAATTCTCAAGTTCTCACAAATCTTAACTCAGCACTCCTGACCAAACTTGAATCTACCTACAACAAGGTACCTAGATTTGCTACCCCATCAAACCTACAAATTTCATCACTGTCTCTCTCTAAAACACCTAAACTGGTTTAGTTACTCCACCAGCTTCTTCTTTCTCAGCTCCAGATGATCCATTCTGTCCTATACCAGCCTCCCTACTGCCCAGCACTATCCCCTCTCATCTCCCATTATTCTCCCTCCAGACCTCTCCGAAGCTCTAACCAAGACCTACTATAAATCTACAAATCCAAGTTAAAATTTGGATGCAACATGTACATCTATCACCCCACTATTGCCTTGAATAGGCTCCCAATAGAAATCAGGACCCTTACACATTCTAAACAATTTAAGACAGCCAACAAAGAGCACTTTAAAAGTCACTGGTCCTGCCACTGCACTCTCCCTCCTTAAACATCCCCTACTTCCCATACCTTAGTCTACTTTCTGCCATTCTCACTAGCTTTCTCTAATCTTCCTTGAATACTCTTTCTACTGTCTTCTAAAACCTATTAAGCTAATCACCTCAGAGAAACATTCTATTGTAACTGTCTTGCCTTCATGCAACTACATTATGATAAAACTGGGTTTTGTAACCACTTCCCCAAAAACTATATTCATTTTAATGACATTTCTTTTTATACATCTTGTAAATAGTTTTGCTATACTCCTGATTATTGACACTGTATAACATTGTATTGCTACTTAATGCCTTGTAATAATCCTGTAACATTGCTGTTTAATGCTAATTTCTAATGCAAAAGTGTATAATATATTGGAGATTTTCTCCAGGGCCTCCACTGAAAAGGGGCTCTTCAGCTCATTCAGACAATCCCAGTTAACAAATGTAAAATAAATAATAATAATAAAAAAAAAAAATATATATATATATATATATATATATATATATATATGTGTGTGTGTGTGTGTGTGTGTGTGTGTGTGTGCGTGCGTGCGTGTGTGTGTGTGTGTGTGCTCATGCGCGCGCACGCATGTGTGTGGTCAGCAATATGTGTGGAGGATGTAATGTGTGAGTTCCTGACAACCTTGTTTGTAACTTAGATTTTTATCTTCAAGGAGTTTGTGTATGCACATCTCTCACTTTGTTAGTTTCTTTAAGGATTAAATGGTTGCCTGAGAAGATGAGACTATAGATACTTTGTCTCAGAATGCCCATTTCTACCAAGCTGGCCACAAAAGCATTTGGAAATTGCATATCCATGTTGTTTAAACCTGAATTGTTGTGTTGTTGTGTCTTTCGGCTTTTCCCAGTTAGGGGTTGCCACAGCGGAACTCCGGTCCGCTAATGATTGGCAGTAGATTTTTACGTGCTAAGTTGCCAGCTCTGATGCACAACCTTCAACGAAGGTATGCCCATTCACGCATGTCTCCACACAGAAGACGCTCTAGCTGAGAATCGAACAGGTCAGCGTCTTACTGTGAGGCGACAACGCTACCGCAGCACCACCACCGCAGTTGGTCTATTATGGTTTAAAGACTGGGTTTTACAGAGGTCTCCTGGTGTGATTTCTAAGGTTAAGGGCATATATCAGATAGTGCTAGGAAATGGTATTAGTGCTGTTCAATGGCAAAACTAGCTGTTATAAGCTTAACACTGCACAATGCTTCACTGTGTTACTGGTCACAGTCCTAATATAGATACATTTTACTGTTTAATCATTTTCTTATGTGTAGGGAACTGCCAACCATCGTTGAGTGGTGAGCAGCTCTCTATAAATGCACTTAATTTATAACAAACAGAAAAAAATCTAAAACTGACTCTTGTGCCCTTTGGCTAATAAACAACTACATTTTGAGCGCTCCTGGAGTGCTTACCAGCTCAGAGACCAGGCAAACACCTTCTGCCATGAGATGGATGATCCTGGAGTTCATAACATAAAAGTATATAAATATGAACTATGCTTGCCTTGTGCATTGATTTATTTGCATTTTCATATGCCACATTAGCATGACTCATTTTTGCATATAAGTATGCGACATCTGTTATAGTTAAACAAGTGGTAATATATGCAGTGGGAGCCAGAATAGTCCCCCTGTAGAAGCCTTTGGCTGTAGTGCTTAACCAGGAGTCCAATAAACATCCTGGACTCCTGGACACACCAACTGTTGCCCTAAACTTGGCACCTTACTCTCCAAGGCCAGGCATGTCTACAAGCCAAACTAGAGCAATGGAAACTGATGCTTTCCCGACAATTCCAGTTATCATGTTTACTGGTGGTGCGCAAGAAACAATGCCAACTGCATTTGCACAATGTTAAGTGGAGTGCAGCAGTGCCAAGCAAGGAAGGCTAAAATAATTGAAACTGAAAGGTTAATCTGATACTTGGTCTTATTTTGAAGGGTGTCTACTGATGTAGCCTGGAAATATATATTGGAAATTGGAAGGTAACTGTTAGGGGAGTTAAGTTTGCAGACATTCGCCTGGGGCATAAATGCAATGACATGACACTTTTTTTGTCTTTATACACTGAGGTAAACTGATTTTTTTAAAGTGTGGGATTCAAATCTAGGTATAAGGGACAAAACATTTTCTTCCACAACATTGATTTTCCATCTTTACCACAGAAGACGTGCTGCTTAGACATAGTCAGGAATCACACCTAAATACAGATGGCAGTTTGAGCTGTTACACATGTATGTGTGTGACCCAACAAGGTTATTGGATATAGATCCAGTTGTGTATATGTCTTAGGTAATGGTGAAGGTCATCCAAGTCCAGATAGCAGAATTATACTTACCTAATTGTAGTAGACAGTATACCCTTAGTCATACATCTGAAAACACAATAATGGTGTCTCATTCCTCATACATATAATTATTTTCAGCTCCACTATCTAGAGTGTTATTAATGAGAGTAAATATACTGGGAAGTGGAACAACAGTAAAAGCATATAGAATATCCTGTATTAGAACCCATGAGCATGTATATGGTAGTCCTACACTTGTTGCCGCAAGAATGTTGAAATAACACTTCTCTATTTTTCAGTTCATTGCTATAAATTGCACTGTCACAACAGTAAAAAAAAGGTTGCACACTATGTACAAGAACCCAGGACCATCTGTAGTCCAGCTCTAGACTTACACCTGCTGCCACAGAAATAGCTACACGACATTCCTTAATTTCCTAATCAGTCTCTGTGTTAACCGCCATGCAATGCCACTTAGCAGGTTTGCACAGTGCACAACAGAATTAATTGAATGTATCTGGTTTCAGTGATTGGCTGTCTGAGTCCTGTCTGCAGGTGTTTGATGGCTGCAGCTGCTGGGGAACCTTGCTAACCACCCCACAATGCTGATAAGTGCAGTTTTGTGATGAAATACAGAAACTGCAACAATGTATTGTTTTTTGACCTTTGCCTTTTCACAGACGCTCAGTTTTCAGATGTTTTGCAGGTGTTCTGTCTGGTTCTTGGGTGGGTGGGCAACTAGTTCAGTTTGTGTACTACCGCACATTAATAAATTCCGAAACCAGCTGCCGACAACAGAACACCAACAAATTTGAGCTGGAAACTCTATCACGGATGCAGAATAAATGAAGACCGAAGTAAAAGGAAAAAAAAATTGTTCTTTTAATAGACCATATTAAAACACTTAGACATTGACATTAAGCGCTTTCATCCACACTAAGGTGGACTTCTTCAGAATGTCTAACAAATTACTCTATCAGTTTATTTAAAAACTTTTTGGCACCAAAATCCGCCCAATTTTGATTTTAAAAGATTTCTACAATGTTAAACAGTAATATGGTGATCTGTTCGATCACCAATACAAAATCTATTTAACCTAACCTATAGTCCATTGATTTTCTCAAAATGAACTATGAGATTGTACATTCATTATTAAAATATGTAGAAAAATATATAAAGATATATAAAAAATGAGAAAAACTATCCTACATCTGACAAAATCTATACAATAATCAAAACTAATGCAATTATGATGGCTATAAAGCTAATTGAGTAGATATGTATATATTCGATGTTTTATATTCAAAAAGTATTGTTAGTCAATATTATAAATATCATAATTATCATAAACATCAACAAAAATGTCATATTTGATCTAAAAGCTTATATAAATGCTTACTAAAAATTGCTTCTTACTATGCATAACTATAATATTTCTCACATATATATTATACATATATTGTGTCATGTTATCAGCATTATAACAATACAACAACTTTCATCCTTATCTGTCACAATTCTAACGCAGTTTTAAAATAGGTTTTATTGTGATATATTCATTTAATCCTGGTTCCCTAGCTGCATCAGTAAATATTTGCCATATTATTTCCTTTTTGCTTAAGTGAGCTTTAATGTTCCCACCTCGTGGGTCTGCTGTAAGTTGGTCAATTATACCAAACTTTAAAATGTGTGTTTCACCAAAATCTGCTATATGTCTATATAGTGCGTTGTTTATATTCTTAGTCCTGATACTATATATATGATCATATATTCTCTTCTTGAATTGACGTTCCGTCTTTCCTATATAATAATTGGTACATGACACACATTTAGCTAGGTAAACCACATTTCTGGTATTACAATTACCTTGTTTAAATTTAATAATAGCCCTAGTTACATTATCCAACACTATACTCTCTGTTTCTAAGATTGCATGACATTGTTTAAAACAACCACATTTCCTAGTGTGACTGCCAAATTCATTCTTAATTCTTGTCAAAGGTCCAACTTCAAGTTTCTTCTTTAAATTGGCACCCATTTTATGTACAAATATTGGTGACACACCCAATAATTTCTTTATTTCCTCATCCACCACTAGCATATTCCATTTTTTTCTCACTATATTTTTAATATTTTCTACATAAGGGGAATATTTTAAAATACATGCTCTACTGTATTGCACTGTATTATTTTTGTCCATTGTATCTCTATTTATGGACATTTCTTTTCCTAATAAAGGGGGATATTTTTTACCACATTCACTTACCACATATTTCGTTACATCATTCAACATGTGAATGGGATATCCTCTAGATTTAAACATGTTACCTATATATTCAATTTCACCAATCATATCATCATAGTTAGATGTCATATGTGCTGCCCGTATACATTGACCTTTAAATATATTTTTCATTATTCTCCTAGGGTGGCAGCTGATATATTCTAAATAACTATTAGAGAATGTATTTTTTCTAAATATGTTGGAACTAAAACCTGTATTGGTCTTAGAGATATAAGTGTCCAAATATGCAATACCATTACTGCTACATGTGTAGGTAAATTTTAAAAATGTACTAGAATTATTCAAAAATTCGATGAAGGGTGTAATACTATCCATGTCACCTTCCCATAACAAGAAGATATTGTCCAAAAACCTGGAATAATACGTTATTTGTTTGTAATAACTGTTAGTGAATAATTTGGTTATTTCCCATTCCAACATAACCAGGTTGGCATATATGGGGGCACAAGCCACCCCTATAGCTACTCCCCTGGTTTGTTTGAAGTTCTCCCCTTCAAAAAATATATATAATTGTGTTCCAACATCAGTGACATAAGTTCCATTACTAGATTGATCTTATCCCATTCCAGGTCTGAAAATTTTGTTAGACTATTACAAAAATCCTTTAACACCTGTTCTTTGGGAATACATGAAAATAAATCAATGACGTCTATGGTAATAAAAATAATGTTCTCCTTCCATACATTAGTAGACAATTTAACAAGAAATGACCAAGAGTCTTTGACCAAATGTGTAATCTTGTTGTACATAAGTTTGAGCCACCTATCTATAACGACTCCTAAAGGGTATATCTTAGAGTGTTTCCCTGAGACTATGGGGCAAAATGGAGGTTGTTTAATATTTTTATGGATATTGGGTATTCCTACTATATTAGCTAACATAGGGTATTCCACTTTCATACAATTATATATGTCTAAAGTAATACGATTGTCTAATAAGAATTCTTCCAGACGTAAATCTATTCGTTTATATTCTATATTTATCTCATTTACATAATCCACTGTGTTAAACAACACTACTCCTCCACCCTTATCTGGTTTCATGACTCTTATATCGGAATTGTCAATCAATTCCCCTAATACCTGCCTCTTCCCTTCTGTCAAGTTATCAGGACCATTAAATTTGGCCATATATCTATTTATTTTATAGATGTCATTTGTCACTGATTTTTCAAATATAACTACATTTGGGTGAGATGGGGGTACATAAGTAGTCTTTTTCTTTAATTCGTCATGCCCTTGGATTTGTGTACTATTTTTGAAAAATAGAGCCAAATTCAATTTACGGGTATATAACTTAATTTCTGTTATAGTATCTACCAAACTGAATTTAGGTCTAGGTATAAACTTCATACCCTTAGCCAATAAAGTGAAATGTTCTTATCTTATATCTACACTGGTATAATTGTAGATCTTAAAGTTATTATAACTTTTAACGATGTCATCATATAATTCAAATTCTATTTGTTCATCAATTTGTGTAATGCTATAACATCATTCTCTCTTCCCCATAATAATCTACATCGTGTTTCTGATTCTAACCCTGTCTCTGTTTCCTCCATTTCCAGTTCTTTCTCTGTTCTATGTTGGTTCCATAATTTCTCTCCCTCTTAAAATTTTGCCCTCCATATCTCTTACCTTTGTCTCTGATATTTAAAAAAAATGCCTGATTTCCATGTTGTTCTTTCTCCTTCCATAAATACACATTATTATTTTTATATTGGTCCAAATCTCTCTGTATTTTTTTGCTCTTCTTAGTATATATGGCTTGTGCTTTTTTATCAACATAACTATATTGCTTTTCATACAGCTTCTTCCATTGAGGGAACAACAAATCATTGACAATAATATTATTCAATCTCTCAACCTCTGCCAATAAATTACATAATTTTTCATAATTTTTCTTAATAAGTAAGCTCATAAACTCTAAACCAAACCTATCAAATAATGTATTGAAATCATTTTTTGTTTGTTTGTCCATTTGCACTCCCATAGGGATTTTGAAACATCGCAGTCTCATTGGTACAATTTCTAATGTTATACATCTACTCAGATATGCATTATCAATTTTTATCCCCTTTATTGCAGTCACATTTTTACACAAATTGAATATAAAATCCTTCAAAGTTCATTTAATAGAAGTGTTCCTTAAATTGGAATGTGAGTCAGTCTGAATATCATTGATAAAGTCAAAATCTTTGGCCAGAAAACAGTCCAAATGGTTAACATCACTTCTGACTCTAGTTCCAGGGGCCCCATTGCCCCTGGGGCTAGAACAACAAACTACAGTACCATTAGAATTGGTGAGACTTTTGTTGACAGCCGTAGAGTATGTTTTAACATTCATAGGGCGTTTAGGTCTCATACCTGTTTGTTCGCTTTCTTCATTCATTTTAAACATGGAGAAATCAAAGGTATATTCCTTGTCCGAGGTATTGCTCCTATTCATGGCCTACTCCCTACTGTTCACATCCTCCGAGGCTCTGCCGTTTGCCCGGTTGTGACCAGATCCCTGGCCATTAGGTATCTCCGATGAAGTGAAGCTCCAGTCAATACAAGCTGATTGCGGCATGCCTAACATGCATTGCCTTCCACTGTCTGCTTGACAGAACAACTCTCTCAATCTAATTATTTCACCTTTTAGAATGTGGACTTCCGATTGAAGTCTTAACATTTCATCACGGTCTACATATACGTTCGGTATTTCATTAGTGACATCCATTACAACGATAATAAATTTCGAAACCAGCTGCCGACAACAGAACACCAACAAATTTGAGCTGGAAACTCTATCATGGATGCACAATAAATGAAGACTGAAGTAAAAGGAAAAAAAAAATTTGTTCTTTTAATAGACCATATTAAAACACTTAGACATTGACATTAAGCGCTTTCATCCACACTAAGGTGGACTTCTTCAGAATGTCTAACAAATTACTCTATCAGTTTATTTAAAAACTTTTTGGCACCAAAATCTGCCCACCTTTGATTTTAAAAGATTTCTACAATGTTAAACCGTAATATGGTGATCTGTTTGATCACCAATACAAAATCTATTTAACCTAACCTATAGTCCATTTATTTGATTTGGGTGTGTCACCAATATTTGTACATAAAATGGGTGCCAATTTAAAGAAGAGACTTGAAGTTGGACCGTTGACAAGAATTACGAATGAATTTGGCAGACACACTAGGAAATGTGATTATTGTAAACAATGTTATGCAATCTTAGAAACAGAGAGTATAGTGTTGGATAATGTAACTAGGGCTATTATTAAATTTAAACAAGGTAATTGTAATACCAGAAATGTGGCTTACCTAGCTAAATGTGTGTCATGTACCAGTTATTATATAGGAAAGACGGAACGTCAATTCAAGAAGAGAATATACGATCATATATATAGTAACAGGACTAAGGATATGAACAACGCACTATATAGACATATAGCAGATTGTGGTGAAGCACACATTTTTAAGTTCGGTATAATTGACCAACTTAAAGCAGACCCACGAGATGGGAACATTAAAGCTCAATTAAGCAAAAAGGAAATAATATGGCAAATATTTATTGACGCAGCTAGGGAACCAGGATTAAATGAATATATCACAATAAAACCTATTTTAAAACTGCATTAGAATTGTGACAGACAAGGATGAAAGTTGTTGTATTGTTATAATGCCAATACTGTGAGACAATATACGTATAATATATATGTGAGAAATATTATAGTTATGCATAGTAAGAAGCAATTTTTAGTAAGCATTTATATAAGCTTTTTTAGATCAAATATGACATTTTTGTTGATATTTATGATAATTATGATATTTATAATATTGACCAACTTAATACTTTTTGAATATAAAACATTGAATATATACATATCTACTCAATTGGCTTTATAGCCATCATAATTGCATTAGTTTTGATTATCGTATAGATTTTGTCAGATGTAGGATAGTTTTGCACATTTTTTATATATTTTTATATATTTTTCTACATATTTTAATAATGAATGTACAATCTCATAGTTCATTTTGAGAAAATCAATGGAGTATAGGTTAGGTTAAATAGATTTTGTATTGGTGATCGAACAGATCACCATATTACTGTTGAACATTGTAGAAATCTTTTAAAATCAAAAGTGGGTGGATTTTGGTGCCATAAAGTTTTAATAAACTGATAGAGTAATTTCTTACACATTCTGAAGAAGTCCACCTTAGTGTGGATGAAAGCGCTTAATGTCAATGTCTAAGTGTTTTAATATGGTCCATTAAAGGAACGATTTTTTTTTCCTTTTACTTCGGTCTTTGTTTATTGTGCATCCGTGATAGAGTTCCCAGCTCAAATTTGTTGGTGTTCTACTACCACACTTTGCACAAACAAGCTAAGCATAGCTAAACCTGACATTCATTTTCTCCATTTCCCATGTGTGTGCTAAACCACGCATTAAGCAAACAATGGCCTCTCCCAAAAAATAAAAGAAAAAGAAAAAAAGAAAAAAGGGAAAAGTAGTTGAAATGATGAAAAGCAAACTATGACATACATGCTACAAAATGTTAGTACACATGATATATTTCTACATAGGTCTGAATTAGAACTCTCACTCCAATGATTCTTCAGAACACAGTAAGAGTGCCTTATCCCTCTTTGCCACACAAACAACTTTGCAGCAAGGAAATGAAATCATTCTGCATACGACGAGTTGCAATATCATCTACAGTAGTATGAAACCATACAACTATTATTTTTACATTTATTATTTTGGATGTATTGTACTAAGTGATTACACAACCAGTTGTGAGTATTGCTTGCAAATATGCAGCTCTGTCTTACCTCTCTGTGTTTGTTGGTCATTCTTCTCTTATCTGGCCAGTAATCTGAGACATGCAGTCTGTAAGCCATTTTATATCATTGTCCTTAAAATGTGTGAGGATATTAAATGGCAATAACATGATATGCAGTTGCCAACAAATGAAGGGAGGTTGGATATTAATGAGCAGAACATGTGAATTGTGTGCTGCTTACTTACATTTCCAACCCTAACAAAATTACATCTAACACTTTGTAAGTCTAACCTGACACATGCACTGGATGTAGGGCAGTCTGCATTGCTGCTGTGTTTTCCTTTTCCATACCAGTAATCATTCACAGTTGCAATACATTACAGACAAACACTGAGGGAGTGTCTGCACTATGATTACATTTGATACATAGAGCCAAGTATTTGGGATTCAGCAATTCTAATGAGTTCACACCTCATTTTCATCTTGCTGACAGCCCTGAATCTACACCATAAAAAGGCAACTGTGTAGTTAGGGAAACTGAATGTGAGGAGACTTGTTTATGTGGAGAACATGGAAAGAACTTGAAAAAGTGTGCTTGCATTTTGTCAGCTACATATTGCATATGTGACAAATGCATTTACACTTTTATCTGTATGCATTAGTTCTAAGTGTTCTGATGACATGGGCATGTTTCTCAGGGCATTTCACAGGCATACATGATTGGAAATAACTTAACATGGAATGTTCTATGTTAAATCTGTAGACAAATTTCAGGGACAGTTCACTTGATAGCACTTTTAGCATTTCAATGATGGTCTGTTAGCAAAATGTGTTATTTACCTGTTCTTTGGGGGTGGGGGAGCAAAGCTGCATTTCTATTATGGCACAAACAAGGATATGTTGCTATTGTTACTCTCTTTTTCTGTATCCAGCCTGTTTGTATTTCAAATCACTAGACTGTTTTATGCTTCTCCAGTGAGTAATACTGAAATCCTGCTTTTTCTGTTTTATCTGGGAACAGTTATTTTGTAACTATGTGATACTTATGTGTATTATCCTTCTGTTGTTTTTAGGACACCTAGGACTATGCCACCCAGGTGTCTCAATTCTCGAAACCCACCCTTCACTGACCCTAAAAATCAGGTCACTGTAGAAGTTTTTTAGGCAACAGGACTCAGTCTACCTTTTCCAGGGACCTAAATATGACCTGGAACTTGAAAAGGATGTGCTTGAGGGACAGATTTGTCTCTCAATAACTGCTGTGTCTTTGGAATAAGCTGACAATTCATGTGAAGCAGAGTACTTCTATGACACTGTTCAAAAGGAAAGTGGATGAATGGATGGGGCACCATAAAATCTTAATAGTGCCCACAACCCTCCTGGACATGGGCAGTCATTAATAAATACAATCCTGGGTATTGACTACAGTATCCATGGTATTACATTGGGATGAAGTGGCTAGGCTTGAAATGATTAAATTGATAGCCTAGTAACCTCCTATAAGCCTATATATCAGATCATTTTCAGATCATTATTCTGCTTATATTCTGCTCAGTATAACACATCTGTGTATGTGTCATGTCCCTCTGTATTTTGCTACATGCATACACAACATTTATGAATAGTCACTAACTTTCTTCCAGTCACAATGTGCATGTTGCATAAAAATGCTTTCTTTCATCACTTAATACCATTATTGTAATGATTCCACAGGTGTCTGTGATTCTTCTTAATATTTCCACGTTGTCACATGTGTCTACACTGACACAGCAACCATCAGTATCATTTCCTTCATACACATAAGTCAAAGATAGCCTTGCAATTCTTTAACCTGTATGCATATTCTAACATCAATCATGTGGAAGTTATTTACTTTACCTTTGCTCAGTCTCACAGTATACATTCCAGTGGCAGAGTACTTCCATACTCCTGCCACATTTGTAACTAGGCATTCTCAATACAATCATGTGAGTAACATAAATATTACTGACCATGCCATGGAACGCATGTAGTGGCAACTGCACATTTAATTTTTTTACATCAATAAACAACATAAGCTTGAATACCTTTTCTATTGTTTAGACATGACAACAAATGGCAAAGAAATGTCCCTTTCTGAAGTGCATGACACAACAGCTGTAGAGTTTATTTTTCTTTATACGTGATGCATTATACATCTCTGCTCTCTGTCAACATAGGAGATATACAAGGCTCCATATTAGGGTCCCTACTTTTTACCATCTTCATAAATCGATTCCATAAATCCACATCTCTCACCTCAGTCATCCAATATGCAGATGACTCCACACCTCTCAACTTCTTAGAGCAAGAAATATGGACAAAGCCATTAATAAAAGTGGGACAAAGCACACAAAAATAGGGACACTTTTTTAAATATTGCTCTTACAAACTTAAAAATTTGATGGAATAACAGGTTTTGCATTACCATGAATTTTCTGAAGGATATGAACTCTGAAACTCAAATTTCTGTCATTATTTTCTAACTTCAATCTTTAATGATTGCCACTAATTTCGCAAAAAACACAATTTTATAAAAAAAGTACAAAAAATATGAGGCAAAAATCTGGACATTTTGCGACAATCTGTACAGTTGAGTGGTATGAATGACTACCCTCATATGTTCCGCCCCCTCTCTAACACAACTACAGGTTATAACACAACAATCCTTCTGAGAAGTAGAATCCTGGCTAACTAACACTAACCTCATACTGAACCCAAATAAGACCAAACTAATGCTCTTTCTCCACACCAAAACACCCAATCCTCCAACAACTTTTCAAATCCACTCCTCCAACAACACAACCATAATCACCAGCTCACATATCAAATTACTATGTGTCACAATCAATAAAAAAACTAAAATTTGACCTACACTTCTCTCAAAACATTAAAAAACACACATCAAACTAGGCTCTCTCTACCCAATTAATCCTTTCCTAACTACCCATTCTAGAATAAACATCGCCAGGACTCATCTCTTATCTACGCTTCTCTACACTTCTCCCATCTTTACAAACCTTAACAAAACTAACCTTACCAAACTTGAATCAGCCTACAACAAAATAGCCAAGTTCACCACTAGCTCCGCATATAGGTCCCACCACTGCTCTGCCCTACAACAAATAAAATGGATAGAACTCCCACAACAACTAACTTATACCCAACTTGTTTGTGCCCACCAACATATAAAACAACCAAACAGAACCCCAGCTCTACAACAATTACTCCAAACATGTGCCAACACTAGGCAACTCCAATCCTCACACAAAACTCTCCTCTAAGTATCCAAAAGCAACAACAAAGCTTGGGATTCCCACTACTCTCACCACATTTCTAAACTATGGAACTCAATCCCTCAACACATCCTAAATGCCACCAACCTACACCAATTCAAAACCCTGCTCAAAGAACACCTCACTAACAACTGGCTCTGCTCTCGCACCAAGCCAGGCTTACACCACATAAGGCCACATCAAATGACATCAAATTTCATCCCCTAAATTGTATAGTCATCATGTAGACCCCACCCCTACTTTTTCATTTTCCTTTATCAGCAGAATGAACAGCACCTACCAGCTACCTACAATAAGGGGATAACTTGATAACTCCTTTTTCTTTTGTAAGGGTATACATATGTATACATACTAAAGTATACTCAAATGAACAACTAAAGATGTACTCCTGCCCTCAAAAAAAAAAAAAAAAAAAATATATATATATATATATATATATATATATATATATATATATATATATATAGGTCTACTTTTCTTTAGAAAAGTAAAAACCCACTTCTGCAAAAGTGCACTACATCGAAAGTTCACTTTCATGAAAGCCGATTCACCGAATCGGAAAAAAAAATACTATAAACACTATTTTGCAGGGGGTCAAGCTCCCCTGCTCCCCCATGTGGGGGGCGGTGCCCCCCACCCTCCACTTAAATATACTAACTCTGACATTGCACTACAGTGGGGAAAAGGCTATATTTCCTTATCCCCACTGTAACATGCTTCGTCGAACCAGCTTTCACGAAAGTGCACTTCTGATGTAGTGCACTTTCGCTTAAGTGGGTTCAACCTTCTGTTTGTTGAGAAAGTGTGTTTTTGACAAACAGAAGGAGACCCATATACATAGATAGACATATATATATATATATATATATATATATATATATATATATATATATATACACACACACACACACACACACACACACACACACACACACACACACACACACACACACACACACACATGGCTCAATATATAATTGTAATAACTTTCTCCTTTACACAAATGTGCCTTTTGTATATTGTATTTCCTTGTTGTCTCTAAATATTTCTGTAAAATTATATGTAAAATCTACACTGTACTTGTTAATGTTAATCTTGTTTGTACTGGAGCTTTACTCCCTGGACCTCCTCTGAAAACAGGCTCACACCCAGACAGGCTATCCCAGTCAACAAATGTAAAATAAAATAAATAAATGATTAAGTGGAGATCACAGCATAGTGTCACAGTAGCTGTAGAGTTTATTTTTCTTCATATGTGATTAAGTGGAGAATACAGCATACTGCCGGTTACAACAGATAACTTTCTTGACACACATCTGATATGCAACAAGTAACTGCAGTATATGTAGATATCCTTTAATGTATCTGCTGTCCATGCTGTCATGTTAACCTATCAGGTTATAAACATTTATCACATTTACTCCCTTTAGATATATCCTTTGTCAGCATTTCCAGTTTTGGTTATGTACATGGTTGCAATCCATTTAAATATGAATATATTTTGTAAAAAAAATAATTTTTGTGCACTAATCCCATTTATTGTCTGAGTACAGTTTCCCTCATTTTGTTTCCCTTACTTCTTGTGGGGCTATATCATGAGATCAAAACCTTAGGTAGTCGAATACCTAATGGTCGATCTCTAAATATTGAAATGCAAAAATCGCGAATGGCCGTTTGCACACAGCAAAACAAGTAATTTGGCTGTTACGTGGATTTTGCCCTTTTTATAATGTAGAGCGATCTTGGATTGGGTATATTTAGTTGGGGTGTGTAGGGGGTACAGCCCCCCACATCGGGGAGTGTGTGGGGCAAAGCCCCCCCACTTGATTTCTGTTTAAATCTTTTTTTTTTTTTTTTTTAGTTTGGCCAATGGCATTGTTTCCCTGTGTGTAAACAGCCATTCATGATTTTTACATTTCGATATTTAGTGATCGACCTTTAGGTATTCGACTATCTAAGGTTTCGATATCGTAATATAGACCCACTTCTTGTTTGTACACTAATCCCATTGTATCTGAGTACAATTTCCCCATTTAGCTTCCCCTACTCCTTGTTTTTGCACTGTTCCCATTATATCTGAGTACAGTTTCCCTGTTTGCCTTCCATTGCCTCATAATTCTTTCATTAAAGATGCCCTTGCCTTCTATTATGCTGTCTGCACATGCTAGCTTACTGGGTTTGCTGCAAACAATTGCACTAGCCACGAACAGGAGCTGCTGAACATGTAGGCTTGCTTAGCAGCTTACATATTCTGTGAGCACCACTGCTAATCATGATAACATGCACAAATCGTGTAGGCTTAGAGAAAATTGTACAGTGTTGTTAATGAATCCCCAGGAATGTCTTATATCATATACATAAATATGTGTGTGTGTGTGTGTGTGTGTGTGTGTGTGTGTGTGTGTGTGTGTGTGTGTGTGTGTGTGTGTGTGTGTGTGTGTGTGTGTGCGTGTGTGCATGCGTGTGTGTGTCTATGTTGCAAATTAGACCTAAAATGAGTCCTCATAGATCAGAGTATGAGATCCCATTTTTATATTTTGTTGTATTAAATCCTTTGTTCCACTAATTTCAAAGGAGTGAATACACTGTGTGTGTGTGTGTGTGTGTGTGTGTGTGTGTGTGTGTGTGTGTGTGTGTGTGTGTGTGTGTGTGTGTGTGTGTGTGTCTATGTTGCAAATTAGACCTAAAATGAGTCCTCATAGACCAGAGTATGAGATCCCATTTTTATATTGCTTGTTGTAAATCCTGTGTACCACTAATTTCAAAGGACTGAATATACTGTGTGTGTGTGTGTGTGTGTGTGTGTGTGTGTGTGTGTGTGTGTGTGTGTGTGTGTGTGTGTGTGTGTGTGTGTGTGTGTGTGTGTGTGTGTGCACGTGCATGTGTGTGTGTGCGTGTGTGTCTCTCTGCAAGAACATGGCCTCAACAATTGCTGCAGCACTGCAGCTTGGCCTACTGGACAGGCCCAGTGCATGCATGATGGAGGGTTCAGCTTCCTTTGCATGCCTCCACCCCCAAGAGCTGGCCTTGCCAGGAGTTGCACTAGCTGTACCACAACCTTGGCTAGATGCTGATGTGTCACATGGCCTTGATGAATGTCTGTTGGAGGATGTGCCACCACCATGAGGATGCCCACTTCTGAGAGTACACATCTTCCCAATAGAGGCTGTTGTGGAAATGTGAGTACTGCAGGAACCATGTTGGCTGACATCTGTGGATGTAGCACATGAACAGCTGTGAGGATGGCCCCTTAACCCTAGCAGAGGGCCCACTGAAGACTGCACTCTTCAGTGTATGATTTAGTCTACCAAATGAATCATGCATATGGGTAATGTAATTCCATAAGTCAGTGTGCACAGACTGGATCACATTCACTATCTTTGCTATAGCTCTAATGGAACTATATTGATCTAAAATGTATTTATACTAACTGTCTAAAATGTGTTATCTATTGTTTTACTGTTTACTCATTTTATTGTGGAGCTTTTCTTCCCAGGCCTTCACTGAAAGGGGGCAGCTTGTCTACCTTGTTGGATCATACCTCAAATCCTCTCAGCACAAGAAATCTGGACAAATATGATAGGGGGACAAAGGCCTAAAATATGGGTAAATTTTAAATATTGCTGTTAGAAAATTGTTGGAATAAAAGGTTTTCTGTTAGCATGCATTTTCTGAAGGATATGAAGTCTGAAACCTAAATGCTTGCCATTATTTAGCGACGTCAGCCCTCAATGATTTGCCAGAAAGCTAAAATTTTATGAGAAATAAACAAAAAATATGAGGCAAAAATCTGAACATTCTAACAAAATTTGGCCACTTGAGAGCTATGAGTAAGACCATCTCAGAAAGCAAATGTAATAAATAAATACAAATAACTAGCCTGTGTCTCTGTGATGGCCCTACCCATATGCTGGATTGCAACCACTGGCACATCCACCTCACAAGGAGGGCAGTAACCGTGTTTCTGGTGAGCACCATTACCAAACCATCTGTATGGATATCCCTACAAATAAGTGCTAGGAGCCAGTTCAGACATCTGTCTATTGGCAGCCAGCACTGTTTCTTGATCTATATTGTCACCATTAACCTCTCCTGTCTCTCTGATGTTTGTGTATCCTGGATGTCTGCAGGCAGAGATACTGTGTCCTTGCTTTGTGTAGGGAATGGGGAGGTCACACTCCCTATGTCCAACACACACACCCACACACACACACACACACACACACACACACACACACACACACACACACACACACACACACACACACACACACACACACACATGCACACACACATGCACGCACATGCACGCACGCACGTGCACGCACACACACACACACACACACACACACACACACACACACACACACACACACACACACACACACACACACACACATTTTGCACCTCTCCAGTTTTCTAGTTTCAGCACTCAAATCTGTTTTTTTGAACTCAGCACTTGTTCAGAACTCGTTGTTAGCACTAAATAAGCTGCAAATTACTACAGCACTCAACTTTCCTCTCTTGTCTAGAAGAAAGCAATTTTTAGTACTTAATAAATAAGCACCTATCCAGGCATGTCTAAGGGTCAGCTCCCGGTGATTTCTCCTGTCTACCTGATGAATCTGGGCATCTTGAGGCAATGCAGCAGTTGCCTCATGTACACAGACAACCCTCTCCTCTTACCACCCAACACTACAACCTGTGAGAGGTGCACTTATATAGCCAAACTGGAAGCAAAGCTCTCTTCACCCAAGACTGGACTAGACAGTCAAGAGGAGAAGGTAAATACTTGCAGCACACCACACTCATCACATAGTCCCTCAAAACCTACACAACCAAAACACACACATAGAAACACAAAACACACACCTACATTTGTGGAGGCTCTCAATAAAAACCTGCCCAAGCATCAGGGACCTCCAAAGCAGATATGTAAACAAACTCCACCCCCCCAAAAAAACCCAAATGACACATAGCCCACAAACTCAGTGTGCCACTCAACCACAGCCCATAAGGCATAACAACGTACCCAACACTCTAGTCATAGGTGACTCTATAACCAGGCACACTGATGTTCCACTCACCAGGCTAAACAAGGAGAAAGTTACTGTCAGCTGCCTGTCAGGTGCCAGGATCTGCCACATAACACACGCACTCAGGTCACTCCACAACAAGTACAAATATGACACTGTCATTGTCCATGTTGGTGTGAATGACATGAGACATACCTCCCTGGACTACATGAAAAGAGACATGGAGGAGCTCTCCGATCTTGTAGCCCAGGCAGGTATGACCCTAGCCCTGAGTAGCATCCTGCCATCACCCAGAATGATACCACAGTACAAGGACAAAATGATTGACTTCAACAATTGGCTAAGCTTCTGGTGTCATTCTAAGGTGATCCAGTATTTGTCTGCCTAGGACGACATGATCAACAGACCACGATGCTTAGCCAGAGATGGCCTGCACCTGTCGCCCTTGGGATTCCAGATTCTGGCTAAGGCTCTTGCCACCCCTATAGTGCCTTTTTTAGGCAAGGTTCAAATGACAAATTCACCACCATAACAGGTACAAGCAAGCAAAATCTGAGGGTAATGCTACTCAATGCTAGACGTCTAAACCTCAAAATGCACTCACTCGAGGCACTCCTTAAAATGGAGAACATCGACATCTGTGCAGTGAGAGAGACCTGGTTCAAAGCTCCACAGAGCACCCCTGCATTACCAGGCTATAATTCATACCACACCTTTCGGCCACCTAACCCCGAACAAAGCACTAAAGGTGGAGGTGTGTCCATATTCATTAAAGATATCCACACTTCCAGGCTAGTTGCACAGCATAATGCATCTGTGATTATCCAAGTGCAACTAACTCTGGGCAAGACCACAATCCAAATTGTAGCTTGCTACATACCCCCCCACCATGCCCCAGGATTCCCACTCCTCATTTCTTGATACACTGGAAAGTATTAGGATACAACTCAACACCCTAATAATGGGCGATTTCAACTACCCCACCATTAACTGGGAAAACTACTCATGTACCAACTCTTTTGCTCAATGTTTTCTGGAATTCATAAATTCCAACACCTTGGATCAACTTATTCACACCCCCACCAGGGGCAGCAATATCCTAGACCTGGTCATTACCAACATGGACAACTGGTGTTCCACACCAGAGGTCAATTCCTCGTGGGTCAGATCCGACCACAAGCTAATCACCCTAGACATCCACATCCCGCCCCCATCCCCAATTAGGAAAACCACCGTAAAATCTTCTCCAAAGCCAACTTCACACTTCTTAAGACAGAAGTGGCAAACTTCATGACACCCAGATGGACAATAGAGGTACGACTGCTGAATCCTACACAAATGCACTTTATAAGCACTTACACGAGTGCATGGATCATGCTATCCCTAATAGAACCAAGATGATATCCTCCAAGAAAAGAAAGCCAATCTGGTGGTCCTCTGCCATAAACAAACTCTACAACAGAAGAAAGAAACTGTTGCAAAAAAGAGTAAAATCCCATGACTGGAGGAACTCCCTGGTCAACCTCAGTAAGAAGCTGAGATCCCTCATAAAATCCTCCAAAGCTAGTTACGAAAACAAAATTGCCACTGACTCTAAAGACAACCACAAAGCATTCTATAGCTATGTCAAGAATCTCAATGGCAACACTCATATCTGCTCTGAGTTACAGCACAATGGCACTAAATATACAGAACCAACTGATATTGCCAACATCCTGGCAGATAGGCTCAGTGCTAACTTTACCCCCCTCTCACCCCCTAGAGGGCCCATCTCTATACTGGAAGAATGCAAAGTTCCTGTAATCATGGCTGCACAGGTAAAAAACACACTCTCCAAAGCCAAGAATACAGTTTTCATGGGACCTGACAATATCCTAGGCTGCGTTCTACATGAACTACAGAATGAACTGGCACCATACCTAAGCACCATGTTCAAGTCATAGCCTCACCTCAAGCTTTGTGCCCACTGAATGGCACATCATGGCAGTTATCCCACTCCACAAAGGGGGAGCCATGATGGACCCGGGGAACTACCGCCCCATTAGCCTGATGAGCCTGGTCTGCAAGGCCATGGAACATATCATCATGGAACTCATAAACAAAGACATTGGTAATCTCCAAACTCTGGACCCTACCCAGTTCAGATTTGTAAAAGGCAGATCATGTCTCCTAAACCTGATTGACTTCTTTGAAGCAGTCAACAAAGCCATAGATGAGGGTAAAGTGGTTCGCACAGCTTATCTAGATCTCACCAAGGCTTTCAACACCATCCCCCACTCTGGAATTATAGATAAGCTCACTAAACTAGGTATAAATCCCTATGTCACAAGATGGGTTGCCAACTGGCTCACAGACAGAACCCACACTGTGAAAGTAATGGACTCCAAATCTGACTTCAGACCATTGACAAGTGGAGTACCACAGGGTTCAGTCCTGGGTCCTCTCCTGTTTATTATCTACTTCCCTGAAGTACAGGCTAACACAGAAGGTCTTTGGCTAACAAAGTTTGCAGATGACTGCAAACTAAGAGCCATAACTGAAACTCCTAATGATGTGTACATACTACAAAAGGGCCTCACTGAGACAGATACCTGGTGTCAAAGCCATGGCCTGAAGCTCAATGCCAAAAAGTGTATTGTCATCCCCTTTGGTAAATACTCTGTACCCATGAACTACCACATAGCCGGTAGTCTACTTAATGTTGAAAATGTAATAAGAGACCTTGGGACACAGGTGGACAGTAGTCTCTCCGTTGATAATCACATTGCCACGGTGGTCAGGAAATCCTTCTACGTGGCTCACCTCATCACAAAAGGTTTCTTATCCAGAAAAAAAGAGGTCATTGTTCCCTTCTACTCATCACTCATTAGACCCATTATAGAGTACAACACCCCTTTTGGTATGTACCTCACAAGACATCTACAACAACTGGAAAGGCCACAGAAATACCTCACAAAGAGGATTACTGGCCTCAAACAGATGCCCTATGCAGATCATCTCAAAAAAATCTAGCTTTACTCCATCTGCCTACTTAGAGGCAATCTCTGCCTAACATACAAAGCTATGTCAAACCCAGAGCTGTTGGACATGCTCCACTTAAAGAAATCCAAATCCCTCTGAGTTACACACTCTAGAGACCTAAACCTTGTCACCACAATAAACAGAACATGCTGGAGGGATAGATTCCTGTCCCAGAGACTTCTCATACTCTGGGACAGACTACCTATCTATGTCAAAAGAGATCCTCATTAGCATTCTTCAAGAAAAATCTTGATGATTGGATGGGAAATAGGAAATTCACCCCAGGCATGACTTCTGTGGCTCTGCTCAACAGGGGCACAGGAAAATAATTTTCTTGGGTGGCGAAAGCCAGGGTCCATTTTTGGCTAGGCTTATATAGGCCCTAGGGCCAATAGTCTAGTACCTACCTATGAACCTCTGAACCTAAATGTGCCAGCTCATCTCCACCATCATAACAAAGGTTACAGATCCTCCAACATCAGATGGGACATTTCCAGAGGGCTGGTTCCAGATACCAAATCCCTTGTGAATACAACAAAGAAAAAATATCCAGTGTAAGAAGGATCCAGTAATGGAACTATGCATGCAACTAATATTTCTACAACTATAAGAATATGATAACAAGTAATACTGTGCAATTCTGAGCAAGTCACTTAACCAGACACCACTCCTGGTCTGAGTCTGATAAAGGTCGAAGAAGATCAGTGTTCTATCCTAAAAAACAAATACAAATAAAATAAATACAAATACCCCTGGCCATACCTTGTGCAGACAGACATGTAATTTGGATCCCTCATGTACCTGTATATCATAAGTCAGATTGATATGAGAAAGTTTACTGTGACTAAGAGGTAAGGAGGTGTTCTACCTACTGATACAATGATAAATGACTACATACCTGGGGTATCTGCCATTGAAAATCACTGGGATTGTCCATCTCTGCGCTGACATCCAAGACCACAGTACGAGACTCAGTGTAGGTAGTGCTGCTTGTTCTGCATATATGGTGCAGGGTTTGATTCTCACATGGGGTAAATAGCTAGGCTTAAAATAGACCATAAGGGCAGTTAGCTCTGTACTAATCTACCTACTCCTATTGGTAGGTAATAGGTTATAGCTTATGTGTTTGACTCATATGCTATGTAGCCACTGCCTAATTGATACAGACACTTTATGTACCTATTATCATTGGCTATCCACATCCATTACTACATCATCTTATCTAGAATGTAAAAAGCTGATGTTATTTACCATATTTAAAATGGGCTCCAAGTACTAACAAATACATTAACAACCAGAGATGGATCATTGTCAAATCGGACCTTAGGGAGGGTAAAGGATTGGTGTCCTCCCACACACAGCTACCTCCAGCCATTCCTGTATCCCATTACTTGGCTACTTCTCCCCAGTTATCATAAACACTGCTCAAACCTCTCAGTGCGTGTACTGTTTTCTGCTTTACTTCTTTGATGCTTACAGATATTTGGATTTAATTTAAAATTTTTATTTCAGCTTTTATAGCACAAACACTGATAGATGTTTGCTATACAAAGCAATACAGTCTCACAATGAAAACAGACTTAGCATTAAAACCTCTCTGCCCTAGAAATTCACATTCATTGAAATGGCATTGAAACCTATATTCAAAGAAAATGCATCTGGCCATTGGTGGGCAAAGTTTACCTTTGGACTGTTTTTAAATTATAGGTCCCTTGCACACATTTTTAGGACTATGAAAACATGCATGTGTTATTTGATTCACTTTCCTGATTGTATTAAATTATATTCCTTGTATAATACAGCACCACTTGATAAAGTATGTCTTAAATTTGTAGTTTTGAACATTTTTTTCAAGAAATGAAACAAATTGTATGAACCAATGATGACAAAACTGCCTGATTCAGAACATTTCAACCATAAAATGCCACTCATACTTCTGTCATTACAATCTACCAATATCAGTCAATATGCACAATCCCTGCAGAAGTAAAAGTCATCTGAATAATTCCACATTAAAGATATTCTGTAACTAATGAAGAGGTTGCTGTTAGCAAACAACTTTATATTTTAGTGTTTCATCTACAAATTCAGTGCCTGATGCCCTTGAAGAATAAATTGTCTATGTTGCATTAAAAAATGGCAAGCTGGTAATATTGCAATAGGGAATGGATGGCAAATTAATAACAGGTTCATAGTTACTAGGTATCTCATCCAAAGGAGGACATGCTCAGGACCACAGCACCCCACCCCCCTTAAAGTACAACACAGTATCATCAATCCATCTACATGCTGTGGGAGTAGAACCCATAGCCTTTTGCATCAAAAGCAAGTATGTTACCTGCTGTGCTACTAACAACAATTTTCAGCTTTATAACACAATAGTGATAGCATTTGCTAAACAAAACAGGTGCATATTGTAAACAGACTTCGCATGAGCAGCAGTAAGCTTCCTTGAAGCTCACAATTCCTTGAAAATACACCTGAAACTCCATTCCTTGAGAAATGTACCTGCAAATCAAATTTATGGCATCTTGGTGGTTGGGGTAGGGGATTCAGGCTTTTGTTTCCTGTAACTAAGGTATAGGATTTGAGCCTGTGCAACTTAACCACCTGCTGTCCCTAATGAGGGCATTTTACACATACAAGCAACTTAACCACTGGCTATTCCTAATTAGGACATTTTACACACACACGCACACACACACACACACACACACACACACACACACACACACACACACACACACACACACACACACACACACACACATACACACACCCTGAACAATAGGAATACATTTTTTAAGTATTACTGTCATACGCTTAGAAAGTTGCTAGAATAAAAGGTCTTGTTGTACCATACATTTTATGAAGGGTATGAAGTCTAAAACAAATGCCTGCCATTATTTAGTGAATTCATTCCTCACTGATTACAACTTTTATGAAGAGCAGACCCAAAATATGAGGCAAAAATCTGGACCATACTGCTCAACCTCTTAGCACAAAAAAATCTGGAAAAGCATGACATAATTGGGTGACAAAGGCCCCCAAATAGGGACAGATTTTAAATATTGCTGTTATAAACTTAGAAAGTTACTAAAAAAACAGGATTTGTCTTAGCATGCATTTTTCTGAAAGATATGAATTCTGAAACTCAAATGTATGTCATTATTTAGTGACTTCAATCCTCAGATCATCACAGTGATTTGCTAGAAAATCACAAATTTTATGAGGAATAAACCAAAAATGTGAAGCAAAAATGTACACATTCTGCAAATATCTAGACAATTGAGAGGTCTGATCTAGACAGATGAAAGGTATCACACACACACACACACACACACACACACACACACACACACACACACACACACACACACACACACACCTTACTTGTCCATCTGTGTTGAATGTAGCACACACCTGCAGAAGCAGCTTGAGGAACATCCCTTGTCAGTCCATAGAAGTAGCACACACCTGCAGAAGTAGTTCAAAGAATCTCCCAGCTGGAGACACTTCTTTCTGTATATAAAGTCTCCGCATGCAAAATGCAGAAAGGAGCAGGTTTTTATGTGATTATGACACGTGCAGCAGCCGGATGCTAAGCACATTCTGAAAGAAGAATGCCATTAAAAAATATTTTTATTTTCCTTTTTTAATAATAAAAATAAATATGACAGTCCTCTGACCAGCAGGCTGTCTCTAAGTCAGGGGGGCCTCCACCCAGCCGATGGGCTCTAGGCGACTGCCTTGGTCTCCTAGTGCTGGATCTGGCTCTGATTACAACCAGTCAAGTTATAACTCTTAGGTTCATAGGTTCATACTAGGCTATCTGCCCAAGGGCATTTATAAGCCTAGCCCATAGTTATGTGGCTTTCGCCACCCCTTTAGTTTGAATAAAAACTATGCCTATCATTTTTCTGTGCCTCTGTCAAGCAGTGACACTGAAGTAATCCCTGGGGTATATCTGCGATCTCCCATCCATTGGTCAAGATTCCTCTTGAACAAGGCCAGCGAGGTGCTCTGCCTCACATGTACCGGGATTTTGTTCCACAGCATAGGGAGTCTCTGGGTGATGAATCTGTCCCTCCAGCACGTTCTATTTATAACCGTGTCAAGGTTTAAGTCTCCCGCCCTTGTGGTTCTGAGGGATCTAGATTTTTTGAGGTGAAGCATATTCATCAAATCTGGGTTTGACATGGCCTTATATGTCAGGCACAGGTCACCTCTGAGCAAGCGGTATGAGACTGAATAAAGCTGGAGTTCTTTCAGTCGGGCAGCATAAGACATATTTTTGAGACCCTTTATCCTTTTGTTGAGGAACTTTTGGGGCCTTTCAAGCTGCATCAGGTGTCTGGTCAGATACATTCCGAACGGGGCATTGTACTCAATCATAGGTCTAATGAGTGATGAGTACAGGGGGACGATGACCTCCCTTGATCTAGATGTGAATCCCTTCATGATTAGGTGGGCGATATAGAAGGTTTTCCTAACTACTTTAGCAACATGAGTGTCAAGCGAAGACTACTGTCAACTTGGGTCCCCAGATCCCTGATGACTTTTTCTGTGCTCAGTGGATTGTCACCTATATGGTAGCTAGGGGTAACCTTGTTTTACCCGAAGGGTATGACTATGCATTTTTTGGCGTTTAACTTCAGGCCATGGCTCTGGCACCAGTTATCCGTTTCTGTGAGGCCCTTCTGGAGGATATCTGTGTCAGATGTGTTTTCGACTATGGCGCCCAGTTTGCAGTCATCTGCAAACTTTGTCAGCCATAACCCTCCTGTGTTTGCTTGTACTTCAGAAAAGTAGATGCCGAACAAGAGTGGACCCAGGACTGAGCCCTGTGGGACACCACTTGTGACAGGCTTTGAGTCTGACATGGCTCCAGCAACTCTGACCCTGTGGGTTCTGTCGCTTAGCCAGTTTGCAACCCATCTTGTGATGTATGGGTTTACATTCAAGCTGATGAGTTTTTCGATGATACCTGAGTGGGGTATTGTGTCGAAGGCCTTTGCCAGGTCTTAAGTATCATACTGTTGTAATCATAATTGCAGCTAGTCAGGTTCATACTGGGAACTATCTAGCTGTCTTAATAACTGGGTGCACCAGCATTGTACTTCTTATGTCTGGTAATGTGCCAACTACCTAGAGATATATCAGTTACAACTATGTGCCAAGAACCATGGAAGGGCAGCATGTGTGCTATGTCTAAGATAAATTACAGCATTCTATTACAGTGGACCAAACAGGGTTTAATATGACTGACTCCTATCTTACTATGCTCCATGTAATGACACAAGATGTCAAAATATGTAATTTATAAAAGGTAGACAGTAACATTGTATGTCATAACATATAATTAATGTTTCAAAGATAAATGATGTCAGTATCATGACAGTTATGTGGAAGTTGCCACAAGTGTAATCCCTATTAAACAGCTAAGTGTTGTTTCCACCATGGGAATCATTTCATGATGAGAAAAAAGAGAACTTTCCTACTTTAAATTGGCCAAACAGCTAATGGCATACTGAATTGACAATAAACATGTACACTTTTTACTTTTTAACTTAATTGTGATACTTATACAGCCACAAAAGTAATGCCACATGACTGTTTATAAAATCCAACAGTTAGTGGGATGTTCCTAATGGGAGATATACATTTTAGCTTAAAATATTGTATTTATTTGTATAATTTGATTGCAGCTAAATTACTTTGGCAATAAATCCCTCAGATAAATGTTGTGTGATTAGTTGAACAAGCAAAGGTGGAATAGTTAACTATTTCACAGCAAACTACTCAGAGGACTTGATAAGTAGGTAATCATCCTAGAACTGGTCTCCTGCTCCTTACATACACTGCTTTGATAAGTAGTTTCTAGCCTTATTCTAAACCCTAGAAAATGCTGTTGTCTTTTGCTGACTTCAAAATGGTATCTTATGCTAGGAATATATAATATTTTAATGTTTAACCCTAACAGGCAGCAGTTTTTGCTAAGGTCATTCAGCGTCAGTTATGATTTAGGGTCTGATAGTGACTAAATGCAGTTGACTGTTTATTAATTCTCCTGTGTAGCTCTTTCTGAACTATCCTTATCAGTATTTCTGACAGTTATCTCTCCCTTTCTACTTCCATCTGCTGTACCTGTAGCCTTCTTCTAAGTAAAGGAAGCTATATATGCATCCTTCTACCACAGAATAAAATGTTAACCCTGATTTTATTTCTGTGGTCTTACCCAAAGGATAATATCCAGAGCCCATGTTCTTTTCAAAGCCCATAAACATAAAATAGCACTACTTTACCTTATATCTATGCTATGTACCTTATATGTTCTATCACTGCAACGAATAATAACTATAGTGTGAATGTGCTATCCCTCTGCATATTTCTCCCTTAGAGGAAATAGTTTGTACAAAATTCCTTCTGGCCAAAAACCTCCCTTCTTCTCCCTTTCTTTACAGCTCTTGCCTGCCATTAACATCTTACTCAGCCCCAGCTGTAATATTCAGCCAATCCAACCCAAATCTTCCCAAACACTAAAGAAAATTGGGCTCCTGAGCTAAAGTTTCCGCCCTCTGCCAGGCAAATGACCAAGAATACTAATAGTATATTTACCCATGTCTCTTCTACATGTACTATAGCTCATACTAACAATTAAAAAAGGAAAGATTAACATTTTTTAGATTTTCAGCAGGTATGCAGTTGGAACTGACAGCTGATCATATTTTCCCTTTTTTTATCTGACAGCCAACCATGTTTTATCTTTCTTATCTTAGGCACAATTAAAGTAAGACTGATGCCCTAGCTCAAAGTGTAACCCTCATCTCTATTCAGCTAATCCAGCTTTCAAGCCCAGTATACAACTATTAGTATATTAAATCTCTAGCATACAAGTTATGAGTCCATTTCTCAGTTACTTACTTATTTTAGGCTTATAAATCCAACTAATGGTGATATTACAGCTCAGCTTATGATTTGGTGATTTTATTTTTTTTATCAGCATTCCTAGTACTGTGGGGATAGGCCCACTCTGTTTACCCTTGCTAATTATCGGGCTTACGCCACTCCCCTACCCTACCCCTATTTCCTTCCCACCACATCATCTACATTTCAACCAAGCTCTATACACCCAAATAATCATTACCCAGTCCTAACTCTTTCACACCTATAACATCATTCTTGCATTCTTTCCACCCATGCCTACAGTGCAGTGTCAAGAACAACAGTGTTCCTATCATACCCAATGCCCTTATGAGCACTGTCTTCAAAAACATAAGCATTTTCTCTCAATCAATTAAATATATACAATTGCGATCAGTAGGTTCTGTGACTGAGCATGTTTACCAGCAAGTAAAAAAAGCTGTACCTTGCCATTTGAAAAACAGAAGAAAAAAAATCCATTTTATTGAAGCTTGAAAACAACTTAGCTGGTTGATACCCCAGTAATCAAATAAATGTGTGCAGCATATCCTAGATATCTCACATACAATGGCAACCTATGTGCTGCTCTCAGTGGATGAAAAAGTTGCAATTCAATAAGTATTTATTTAAGAAAAAATGTGTTAGTAACAGTGTAGTGTTTACCTGCTGTTCTCTCAGCAGTTGCATACACATCTGCCATCACTAAAAGACTGTCCAATCAGATTGTGAGACATCCCTGCAGAGGTGGAATGAGCCAGACTAAATCAATCACTTTCCCAAGTATACTTGGAAAGTGCCCCATAGTATTTAGTGCTTCTTTTTACCAAAATGCAGGTCAATGCAAACTTGCTGTTCAACTAACTTTTGAGTCTTCCTTGGCTAGTAATATCAGCATAGTTTGGAATTCAGTGAATTTTCTAGTTATGGATTGATACTTCAGTTTGGCTGCAGCATGTGAGGAAACATGCGTCCAAGTTCCAGTTTGCGGGATCTTTCCAGTAGTTGATGATGGAATGCACAAAGAAATGGTAAGTGCTTGGAGATGATTATAAGCTCTTTCACTGAAGTGGCAATGACTGATGTCAGAATGCATTTTGGCTTTTCCTGTATAGACATGTCTTGTGAACAGTGCAGACATCCCTGAGATGTACTACGGAACAATGTCATATTTATTTTAATGTGAAAAAAATGTTGCTGAGTTAATATATCATTTATTATCTATTTTACAAACTAATTTTCTTGTGGTCATACCAGAATCAAAATGACTGGAGTGTCTTTGCATTAATAAAAGAAATTTGTGTTTTGAAGTGTTTAAATTAATATTTTTGAGGGAAGTAAATCTTGACATTTGGCAGTAATCACAAGTTTTTAGATTTTGTTTTCTTTATGTACCATATAAATAGAGCTAAAATGGAGTGTATATAGTAAACATATACATAAATAAATTGGCAAGATGAAAAGATTTCTTTACTCAGATTGTTTCTTAATTTATTGTATGACTGTGACTCTGATTGGGTTGGCTGTATTAATGCACATCATCCTATTCATAAAACGAAAAAAATAATACACTTTGTGGGAAGTTAAGATTAGTGCTTTGAGTGCATTGCCCTAATTAAAGTTAAGTATAGAGAAGAGTGTTAATGTATTTTCCAAGTTAGGTAGGATTGAAAGTATATGGACTGAATGTGAGTGTGTGCATTATTTGTTGCATCCCATATTAAACTACTGTTAGAGAATGGGCGAACTGTACATCAGCATCCTGACTGGAGAATGAATGTTCTCCAGCAGGGTATTACTGTACAAGTAATACACACTGAAAAACGAGTCCACCACTTCACTGCAGCATATCAAGCTGCCGTGGAGCTTGGACAGAAAAAAACCTAACAGTTGCCATCATCTTAAATTCACTAAGCAGCACTTTTGCTGTTTAGCAAGTATAAAAAAAATAAACAGAAAAAAGTGTATATGTGTATATGTATGTGTATGTGTGTTTATGTTTCTGTCTGTATGTGTGACAGAATGGATGCATGAAAGCAGAAGAGACTGTGTGTGTGAGAGATTGAGAGAGAGTGAGAGCGATCTTGTAAAAGTGAATGCATGTATGAAAACAGAGGAAACTGTATGTGACTGAGATCGAGAGAGAGTCAGAGTGGTCTTGTGTGCATATCTCTCAGCTGTCCAAATTTTCGCAGGATGTTCAGATTTCTGCCTCATATTTTTGTCTGTTCCTCATAAAATTTGTGGTTTTCGGAAGTTTTGTGGTAAATCTGTGAGAAGTGAATTCACTAAATAATGACAGGCATTTGAGTTTCAGGTTTTATATCCTTCAGAAAATGGTTATAATACAAGACCATTATTGTAGCAACTTTCTAAGTTTATAAGAGCAATATTTAAAATTTGTACCTACCTTTGGGGTTTTGTCCCCCCATTAGTTCAAGCTTTGTCCACATTTTTTGTGCTAAGAGGTTGAGAGTTATGCTTGTGTGAGTGGATGAGAGTATTAAAACAGAGGAGACTGTGTGAGTATATGTATGTGTGTATATGAGAGAGAGAGAGAGAGAGAGAGAGAGAGAGAGAGAGACAATGGGTTCTCCACAAAATTGTTGTGGTTTACTCACTTACTTATTATACTATTTTTATGTATTTTCGATGTAAAATGCTTCCTCCAACACCATTAACATACACTACAGAAAGTTTGAAACACTAGGTGGAGGAACTATTTTACAGCAAAAATATATAACAAAATAATATAGTACTTAAAAAAATAAGTAAGTAAAACACAACAATTTTACAGAGAGATCACTCTCTTAAGCACAATAATGTCCACCAGGATGTGTGTTAATGTGTAATTAGCACACTTCCAGGGGTTTAGAGGACCTTCACAGCACCCCTGGGTGGGCATTAATTATATATTAATACACACCCTATTGGGCATTATTGCTTACTTGTATACTAGTGATATGACTGAAAAGGTCTGGGTATTCAAATAAGGCTTGGTGCAGGAAAAATAAATACTCATAAAAGAAGCAGACCTACCTAATTTAGGGCCAGTATGCTGTAGGGATTCATTGAAAAATATATCTTTCAGTTTGTAATTGTTGTTGACAACATTTTAATTTTAGTCAGAAAGGTACTGAAAATGTGCAACACTTTCATTACACAGTAACATTTCAAATAATACTGTTTACTCTTTAGCCAAGAATATTGTGCCGAATGTAAAAAAACTGGCTGGTTTTATACAGTTTGTGCATACGTGAGTGCTAAGGAGGTGCCATGAAGACACACACATATATACAAATTAATAATAATAATAATAATAATAATAATAATAATAATAATAATAACAATAATGTATTTATTTATTGGCATTTGATTACCAGGCAAGTCCGACTGGGTATGAACCCATTTTCAGCGGAGGCCCAGGGAAAAAGCTCTGAAGTACTATAACATTTAAGAAGAATAATTTTATAGTGCATAAAAAACAAATACAGTTTAAATAGTTATACTAAATTATACATAATATGAAAACATTGGTTAAGAACAGATACAAGTTATATAATGATTTAATAGTTATAGAAATTGTATCCAGTTTATAGTGAAATTAAAGGAATGTTCGTATAATACAAACAGAAATTGCAATACAAAGTGATACAAAAGCAGGCTTCTGGTATAATTAGAGAGAAAGTGATGTGCTGTAAGTAAGTAAGTGGGTGAAGAAGGGAGAGTAAGGAGATGTAAGGTATAAATAGGCACTTCTTTACATTTAAGAATATAGTTTATCTTGGTGTTGAGCAAGAAGAGAGCCAGCTTGGCTAAGAAGTCTGTTAGAATGGTTTCTCAGGATGGGAGGAAGGGTATCTGATGGATAGAGATAAGGAATTCCAAGCCTTAGCAACATGGATATGAGTATAGACAATGCCCAGCAGATTTGATAGGATTGTGGACAGACTGGAGTTTTTGGTTATTGGATCATAATGACCACTTTGGAGCATAGTTGCGTATAATGTTATTTAGTGCTGGAAAAGCAGTTGGATTCTGGATAATTTTATAGGTGGCAAGAAGCTGTGTATATGTTAGTTGATGGGGTACTTCTAACCAGTTTAGACTTTTTAATGCTATATGGTGGTGGGTTCTGAAGGGGGTATTTGCTGCAGATTTAGCAACTTTCTTATAGCTTTGTTCAAGTTTAGATTTTTGTGATGCCTGAAGGTTAGTAAGGATGGTAGTGCCATAAAGATTGGGGAGGAAATAGGTAGTGGCAAGTGTAGTTTTAGTTGGGTCAGTGAGAAAGTTTTTGGCTCTGTAAAGCATCCCTGGTTTTTGATGAGTTTTTCATAAGCAATTTTGTATGTGCACATTGAATTTAAGATTATCATCTACTACTATCCATAATAATTTTCTATGATAAGTGACTTTAATTGTTGTATTATCAAGAGAGAGAACTTATTTTTTTAGGAGAGGGATTTGAGGGAAAAAAAGTACTAGTATGTTTTTTTTAGGGTTGAGCATGAGGTTTGAGTTACAAAGCCATGTTTCAGCTGCTGTTAAAGCTTCCTGCATAATGTTTCACGTGTGCCACATTATCAGATGTACAAATGAGCGTGGAGTCATCTGCATAGTGTGTTAGGGAGGCCTTTTGCGTGGATGTGTGTGGAGGGTGTTGGTGAGAATGTTAAACAGCAGAGGGCCAAGGATAAAGCCTTGTAGTAGACCATTGGTGACTGTGAAGTATGTGCTGCAGTGTTATCAAAACCAGTCTTTCTGTGAGATCCATAAAAAGACACTATGCTGCATGTAAGCTGCTATGATGAACGTGCTTCCAGGCACCTTTCTATTTGGTTAATATCTGCTGCTTTCAGATATCCCTTCCAAAACTGTTCTGTAAATCCTACTAAAGAGGCATTAGTTACAGTGGTGTCACAGCATGTCTGTGTAATCATTCTGCTACAAAATGTGCTTGCCTTAAAACATTCATGCTATTACAAAACCTTTTTCTCTGCCAGATTCCTAGATATATAGCAGCAATATTTGAAATCGACCCTTGAGTGTTAGTCTTTTGTTGACCATTATTGCTTGAATTTGTTATTCATTCTTGAGCTGAGTCTGTGCATATTCATTTATGTGTGCATGTGTGTGAGTGTGTGCATGTATATGTGTGTGTTTGTTAAACTGAGGTCCCATCTGCTTGAGTCAGTGGTAGTTCAGGTAGAAATAAAGCTCCAGACCAGAGATGGTGAAAAATGCTATTAAAAGACTAAGGACCAGATACAATAGTGTTCTTCTAAGGATGGCAAGTGCAAAATTATAATAAAAGCCACAGGAGTAAAACCAATCAGTTTTAATAATAAATGAAATCAATGGCAAAGAATATATAAAACAGTTAAGCATCTTCATCTCTTATTTATCCGTTTGAGACTTTTTCAGAAAACAAAACCACTCATTACAGGACCTGATATACTCATCATAGGACCTGATATATCAGGTCTTGTAATTGGTATTCTGGTTCTGTAGAAGTCTCAAATGGATAAGCAAGAGGCAAAAGGGCTTAACTGTTTTATATATATATTTTTGCCATTGGCTTAATTTATTATTAAAACTGATAGGTTTTACTCCTGTGGCTTTTATTTTCTTACTTGCAATCCTTAGAAGAATGCTATTGTATCTAGTAGATATAAAGCTCCTATCGAAAAGAGTTAGGGTAGTTCTCCATTGCCCTGGCCAAATTTCCTCTGGTAGTATGAATATCACATCTGGTCTCTCCTGAAAAGAGGCCACCAGCATAGTGGGACAAACCTGATTAACAAATAAAATAAATAATATTGTGGAGATATTTATTCGTATTTAACAATAGATATGAAAATTATGCTTTCCTTACTTTAAATATTTCATTTTCTATGTAGTAGCATGATGGAACAACATTTCGTAAGCCATCTCAGAGCATAGGTCAGGAATTTCTTTGCTGACCCAAATACAGTGACCATTAAGCAAAATACTATGATCTCATTTTATGCCACGTTATGTATATGTACCATATTAATATTTCTTTTAAGCACTTAACCCAGATATAGCTCCTCTGATAAGTTGAGTACTTGATAACACAAAAATAAGATATTTTCCTGGAAATATTATTAGTGTATGGAGTATGTCAATAATTATTTACAAACTTGAATCATAAGGTAATTACATGGTACTTCATGGTAGCAAGTGAAAGTTTACACAATGCTGCAAATGTTGTCACTTATTTAATCTGTCTGTATACTACCATTTGGCAGATATTTAAACTTGTTCAGTAATAAAATATGCTTATTACCAATATTCCTGTAAATGTCTCTGGCATTGCCCACTTGGATGGATTGTGATTCAGTAGGTCACATGTCCAATCACCAGAAAGGTCATGAATGGCTCACCAGATGAATGAAGTACTTGGTAACACAAAGATTATGTGGTTTGGGGCTGGATATACTATGAATATATAGCATATGCTAATAATTATGTTAATTACTTGAACCATAAGGTAATTACATGGTACTTCATAGTATCAAATGAAAGCTTACATAATACTGCAAAAGCTGCACTAATGCTAGTTTTCTCCATACTACACTTTTGGAAATATTATGAGTGTATGGAACATAATTACATTAATAACTTCAGGCAGAGGCTATTTGCATGGGACTCCATGGTATAGTTAAATCATGGACAATAATATACACAATGTCTAAAAAACTTTGCACTGATACTTGGCACTGTGTGGCAGATATTTAGATTTATTTGTCCATTAAATATTCAGACATAGATAGTATTCATAATTATGCAAATATCTCAAAAATGGAGTACCATTTGCAAATCTAGTTTGCAGCCAATTAAAGATCACATCTGCCTGAATAAAAGTCGTACTGATAGTTGGGTGTCTGTCTACTATGGTTAAACAGATAGTAGTACTTGTTTGCTTAATTATAATAAGCAAATGTATATATTATCTAATTACTTGGTCAATATAAAATTACTAGTATATCTGGCTGGCATATTAATATCAACAATGTGAAGAGAAGTCTGTGCTGAAGAACATTCATATTTTAACTGTTTTGGTAACTTTTATCATTTTTGTGACATACACATTTGTTTAGAGCTAGGCTGAAAAGTTCATTCTCAGACGTTTAGCTCAGACCCAGGCTGTCCAGGCAGGAAATCTTTAGGTGTCAGGAGGTGTGAAATTCCACTCAGGCTTGGTGTGAAAAAGCTAACTTTATATGTAACACTTTAACCCACCCTCCCCTATCTATATCCTTAAGACTATGCTCCAAAACTCTCTCTTCAGTCCCCTAAACTAATATGTCCACAGTCACAACAAAATATAACTCATAAAAATAGTCAATAATCAATAACAACTCGACTACCTCTTTCATCTCAGTACTACTCAACCTAACCATACTCCTATTAATAACCACTCATTTTCTTCTCTGAATTACTGTCCCTACTTTACCAACTACTTTATGTAAAATACCACAACCACCACAAATCTTGCAAATAGTAAACAACCAAAATCCGAATGGAATAAACTTCACAAGAGTCTTCGAAAAGCACATAAAAAGCACAGATTTATTCTAGCTCCTCGGTGTAAAACACCTTCATGGAATACAAATTCAGTTACAAATGCTGTTTAAATACACATTTTAATAATAATTAAACAATAAAATAATCAAATGAACTTAATTAATTCTTAAAGCAAACATCTCCAATTAATTTCCCCATTAAGTCCTTTAGGGACCAGGGTATTAAACTTCAAGATGTAAATGCTTTCTTTATATAAAAGTTTGTCTTTTAAAATGTTGTCATCTGCATAAAAAGAATCAATTTGTTCAAAAATACATCCTTTTAATGATGAATAGTCACTATTATGTGATTCTATAAAATGAGCAGCAATAATATTTTCTTTCCTTCCATTTTTAATGTCTTTAATATGTTCCATAAATCATGAACTAAACAGTGTAGCATGTCGAACAGAACTGGGTTTGACATGGCTTTGTAAGTTAGGCAGAGGTCACCTCCGAGTAGGCGATAAGGGACGGAGTAGAGCTGGAGTTTTTTCAGGCGATCTGCATATAGCATCTGTTTGAGGCCGGTAATCCTCTTAGTGAGGTTTTTCTGTGGCCTTTCCAGTTGTTGCAGATGTTTTGCAAGGTACATGCCAAATGGGGCATTGTACTCAATGATGGGTCTGATGAGGGATGAGTAGAGAGGAACAATGACCTCTTTTTTTCTGGAGGAGAACCCTTTAGTGATGAGGTGTGCCACGTAGAGGGATTTCCTAACTATTGTGGTGATGTGCTTGTCAAAGGAGAGACTAGTGTCCACCTGTGTCCCAAGGTCTCTTATCACACTTTCTGTGTTAAGTAGGCTACCATCTATGTGGTAGTTTATGGGTACAGTGTTTTTCCCAAAGGGGATGACAATACACTTTTTGGCATTGAGCTTGAGGCCATGACTTTGACACCAAGCGTCAGTCTCAGTGAGGCTCCTTTGTAGAATGTCCACATCATTTGGCGATTCTATTATAGCTCCCAGTTTGCAGTCATCTGCGAACTTTGTTAGCCAAAGACCTGCTGTATTAGCCTCTTAAATATTTCTGAACTTTTTATATTGTACATAGACACAAAATAAATATGTTGTATTTAATCTGATTCAAACATTTTCATCTTTTTTTCTTCCCATATTTTTCCCACTAACAACTTCATTCTTATTATATACTTTTTGACTAGCCTCCCTTACCATATTAACATCATAACCTCTCTTTATAAATATTTCCATAGACTTACAAATTTCCTTTTCCAAGATCTCTGTTACATTACAAATTTTGGATAACCTTAAAAACTCATTATAAGGGAGTGCAGCTATTGTGTGGGGTGGATGGCAACTTGTACAGTTCCTAATTGTTTATCTCAAACAGGCACATTTAAATACGGTAAATGTTGACCATCTAAAAAAACTCCAGCTATACTCTGTGGCATATCGTCTACTCAGAGGCGATCTCTGCGTAACATATAAGGCCATGTCAAGCCCTGAGCTGTTGGACATGCTCCACTTAAAAAAAATCCCAATCCCTCAGAGCCACATGCTCCAGGGATCTAAACCTTGTCATCACAATGAACAAAACATGCTGGAGGGATAGGTTCCTAACCCAGAGACTCCCTATACTCTGGAATAGACTGCCTATACATGTCAAGCAGAGCGCCTCACTGGCCCTCTTCAAAAGGAACCTTGATGATTAGATGGGAGATAGGAAATTCACCCCGGGGATCATGTCAGCCGCCCTGGTAGACAGGGGTCCAAAGAAGTAAATATTGTGGGAAGAAATATCCGGGGAAATGTTATGGCTGATAGCCTAGTACCAACCTATGAACCTATGAACCTATGTTTAGTGTGTCCGCAATATTGTTAATTGTTTTAAATATATTAATAATGTACCCTTTAAATCTAAGGGAAAATTTTCATGTGAAACAAAGGGAGTAGTGTATGTTTTAAGCTGCCCCTGTAACATGTTTTATGTGGGGGAAACAAAGAGGATGTTTTGTTCATGATTTATGGAACACATTAGAGACATTAAAAATGGAAGGAAAGAAAATTATTGCTGCTCATTTTATAGAATCACATAACAGTGACTATTCATTATTAAAAGGATGTGTTTTGGAACAAATTGATTCTTTTTATGGAAATGACAACATTTTAAAAGACAAACTTTTATATAAAGAAAGCATTTACAACTTGAAGTTTAATACCCTGGTCCCTAAAGGACTTAATGGAGAATTAATTGGAGATGTTTGCTTTAAGAATTAATTAAGTTCATTTGATTATTTTATTGTTTAATTATTATTAAAATGTGTATTTAAACAGAATTTGTAACTGAATTTGTATTCCATGAAGGTGTTTTACACCGAGGAGCTAGAATAAATCTGTGCTTTTTATGTGCTTTTCGAAGACTCTTGTGAAGTTTATTCCATTCAGATTTTGGTTGTTTACTACTTTATGTAATAATTTTGTCCCTCCCATAATATAGTTTAACTGCCTCCAAAACCAGTCCAATAGAGATATTTAATGTTCCCTCATAACCAATAGAATGTTTACCTAATTAGCTCTTTTAATAGCATTATTAACTCTGACTTACACCACCAGCTATGGACAGTCATAGCTCAACCTATTACTCTGTGATATTCTTCCCATACTGCCCCCGCACTCACTTCACTATATCACCCAGATTAATTAAAACAAAAAACATTGACCTCTTCAAAACATATTACACCACTCAGAACCTTACAATAAATCAACCCATTTTAATACTCTCTCTGTGGCCATTCTGGTTGAGATGGGTATGCTGTGGCATTGTAGAAACTGCCTCATATACACTGACAACCCAATTATTCTTAATAAAACAGATATAGTATGTGAGAGATGTAAATACACTTTAACACTGGAAGCAGAACTATCTCATACAACCAAAACTAAGCCTACAGAGGTTGTCAGTGACACGTGCACCACGCCTAATGCACAGGGTAAAGACCCTACACATAAAACAGCTTATGCTGAGGCACTTAGAGGTAACCTTCCTGAAACACTAAGACTTCCTGCATAGTACAATCAAAAAAAGGGTCCACAGTCATCAAGTAAACACTCCATTAAAACACCACCCAAAGCTACACACAGTAACACGGTATCCAATGCCTACACTGCTAAGCCATTAAGGCAAACCAGCACACAGACAAATTTTCTGATCATTGGTGATTCTATAGTAAGGCACACTGATATCCCCCTCACCAGACTGAATAAGGAGTGACCCATAGTTATCTGCCTTTCCGGAGCTAAGATTCGTCAAGTCACACAGTCACTCAGGTCATTAAAGCCCAAGTACCAGTATGACTCTGTCCTAGTCCACGTGGGTGTTAATGACCTGAGACATACCTCCCTTGATTATATGAAGAAAGACATGATGAAGCTCACTGATTATGTGCTTCAGGTAGATATGAGCCTAGCACTGAGCAGCATACTACCTTCTCCAGGGATGATGCCACATTACCAACAAAAAATGACTGATTTTAACAACTGGCTTAGCTTCTGGTGTCAACCCTGGGAGGTACAATATTTGACTGCCTGGGAGGACATGGTTGACAGACCATGCTGCTTTGCCAGAGATGACCTGCAGTTATTTTCTCTAGGCTTTTGGATATTGGCAAAGACCTTTTCCATATCCATTGTGCCTTTTTAGGAAATGCCAAACTGATAAACATCCTGACTTAACTGAACCTATGAAGGAATATCTGAAGCTGGTACTGCTCAATGCTGGAAGTCTTAACAAGAAACTCCAGTCATTGCAAC
The DNA here is from genome assembly GCF_019279795.1 of Protopterus annectens. Taxonomy (NCBI): domain Eukaryota; kingdom Metazoa; phylum Chordata; order Ceratodontiformes; family Protopteridae; genus Protopterus; species Protopterus annectens. The sequence continues at coordinate 578,152,819 of NC_056727.1, read as the reverse complement.
CCTTCCTCTCCCTAGGGAGTGTAGACATATGTGTAGCAATGGAGACATGGTTTAAAGTCAAGGAGAGTACCCCAGCAATACAAGGTTATAATGCCTTTCACACCTTTAGACCAACTACTGTGCAGGAGGGAACTAAAAGTGGAGGAGTCTCGGTCTATATAAAAAACAATCTCAAATCCAGACTTGTTAAAGTATATGACCCATTGGAACTCATTCATGTACAACCCATCATAAACAAGGTGTCGTATAATATCCTTGCAACCTCCTCAATGTCCCATGAAACCTATCCAATCTATCTCAATGAACTAGAGTCCATCACTGTACAACTCAATATGATATTCATAAAGGATCTCATCTACCCCTCTATAGATTAGGAATCCTACACCACTTCTAATGCACAAGCACAGTGATTGTTAAATTTTCTTAATACCAACATCCTGGAACAGTTGGTCCATTCTTCTACCAGGGGTACAAACATCCTTAGCCTTATATTCACAACCATAGGGGGTGATGCTCCTCACCCAATGATATACCTTCACTCATCAGATCTGACCTTAAGGCAGTATTACTTGAAATAAAAATTAAATCCAGGGATCCGGTGAAACCAAAAACCTTTAGAAACTATTCCAGGACTAACCTCTCTCTACTAAGCAACACCTTAGCTAAATTCCAAGCACCCCAAAACCCAGTAAATACCATAGGATACACTGAGTTATTTAAAAAAATCTCTGTACAGCCATATTGATAGCTGTATAATTTGAGCTGTGCCCACTCTTATTAAGAAAAAGAGAGACAAGCCACCCTGGTGGAATCATAACATCAATCAGTTATACAACAAAAGAAAAAATCTTGGCCAAGCATAGGAGGAGTAAAGCCATACGTACTAAAATCCCTCTGACCAATTTAAACAGGCAGGTAAGAGGGTTAATTAATACTTCAGAGGCTACATTTGAAGAAAACAATAGCTTCTCAGGCAAAAGACAACCACAAAGCTTTCTACAGCTATGTCCATAACCTCTTAGGAAGTACACAACAATACATAGACCTTATTGTAAATGTCATCACCCGTACTGAGCCAGAGGTTATTGCCAACTTTTTGGCTGACAGGCTTAGCTCAAATTTCTCCCCCCACTACCCCTTGATATTCCAAAGGAAATACCACATAACACAATCCCCCCAACCATTACTAGGAAACAGGTCATCAATGCATTTTTCAAGGCCAAAAATACTGCATCTATGGAGCCCGATAACATCACAGGTTGTTTAATAAGTAGCTTGAAACATGACTTCTCTGGTCCACTTGAATCACTTTTCAACTGGAGCCGTAAGTCAGGTTTTGTGCACAAGAAATGGAAGATGGCTGCAGTCATTCCCCTGCACAAAGAAGGTCCAACCGCTGAGCCAGGTAACTATAGGCCCATAAGTCTTACCAGCCTGATATGTAAGGCCTTGGAAAGAATCATCATGGATATGATAAAAGAGGACATAGGTAACCTGCAAATGTTGGATGCATCACAGTTCAGCTTTGTTAAAGGAAGGTCATGCCTATTAAATCTGGTGGACTTTTTTGAGAGGGTCACCAAAGCATTGGATGAAGGTAAGACTGTGCACACAGCTTACATCAACATGGCCAAGGCTTTGATACAATACCATATTCAGGCATTATAGACAAGCTCACTAATTTAGGTATAAACCCTTTTATCACCAACTGGACAGCCAACTGGCTCACTGATAGGACCCAGGAGGTCAAAATAGGTGAAGCCACTGCCACTAAGATGCCAGTCACTAGCAGAGTCCTCTAGGCCTCAGTACTGGGCCCACTCCTTTTTGGCATTTATTTCTCTGAAATGGAAGCAAATACTGAAGGTTTATGGCTGACTATGTTTGCAGATGATTGCAAGCTGGGGGTTATCAGCAACTCCCCTGCAGACACTAGCATTCTTCAAAAAGGTCCAGCTCTGACTAACAAATTGTGTGAAAGCTATTGTCTTAAACTCAGTGCTAAGAAATGCATAACTGTACCTTTTGAAAAGGCGACCACCCCGGCTAATTACCATGTTGATAATATGCCCTTAAGAGTCGACCAGTGGTCAGGGACTTGGGTACACATCTAGACAGTAGCTTTACCTTTAACAACCACAAGACCAAAGTGGTGAGGAAATTATTTTATGCAGCACAATTTATAAGTAAAGCCATGGCATCTAGGTCCAAAGATGGTCATTATCCCAATGCACTCCACCCTTATCAGACCAATCATTGCTTCACATCTAGGTCCAAAGATGGTTATTATCCCAATGTACTCCACCCTTATCAGACCAATCATTGCTTCCTTTGGTATGTACCTAACCAGTCATATGCAGCAACTCAAGCAACCTCAGAGGTTCCTTACAAAAAGAATACATGGTGTAATAAACCTGCCTTAGGAGGACATTAAAGCCCTTTCCCTCTACTCAGTTTCCTATAAATTTCTGAGGGGTTTCTATGCTTGGCTTACAAGGCATCCACAAACCCCTCACTTATGAATTTCCTACATATTCATAAGTCAAAGAGGAGTATTGCTGCTTACAAGGCATCCACAAACCCCTCACTTATGAATTTCCTACATATTCATAAGTCAAAGAGGAGTACCAGAAATACAAGGTCTAGGGACCTGAATGTTGTCTGTGACTTAAACGAAACATGCTGGAGAGACAAATATGTGTCCCAGAGACTACCCCTTCAATGGAACAGGCTTCTCATCCATGTGAAGCTGAGTTGATCTATTACCCAGTTTAAGAACAATCTAGACCAGTGGATGGGGAATAGCAAATTTACACTGTGCCTGGCACACATGTCCCTTACGTACAGAGATAACTTAAAAATGTCTGGCCCATGATGTCCTATTTGTATACAGGACATCATTATTCTTTAGGGAAAACTTGGCTAGGCTTAAAAAGGCCCCCTGGATCATTACCCTGGTAATAGTCTATGGATCTATGAATCTAAGACATAATACGAAACTAAAATGGCCAAATAATTGCATCCATCTCTTCTGGCCACTTCACCTATGTGGTGACATTCATGCTGATCCTGGAACTAATACCCTGCACAACCTCACCCAAAACTAATTTTCCATCCCTTACAACTAACCAAGCTTTAAACAAACTCTCTAGCCCATCACTCTATCTATTAGCCTCTAAAGCATCTGCAATGAAGTGGCAGACATTCATGCCTGGGTGACTCAAAACTGCTGTGACATCCTAGTTGCCTATGAAACTTGGCTCAGGCAAGAAATCAAAGATTAAGTTTTTACACCTTCAAGTTATAATGTTCTAATACATAACAAAACTAAGAAAAAAAGGTGTGAAGTAGCCATCATATACAAAAACCTTCTTTAAATTCCATTCCCCATGTTTAATCTCCCACAATAAATAGAGATATTAATATATGTGTGTATGTATATATATATATATATATATATATATATATATATATATATATATATATATATATATATATGATATTACGGTTCACCTTCATATTGTTGATCACACATGATCAACTGGCCACTTCATCGAACCGTTTCCGCTAAACTACAACCATGAATCCTTCTCAATGTTGAATAAACATCAAATTTTGACATTTCCAACTGCACCACACCTCCACACCAGTGCTACCATGGGTCAAAAAGGGGGCAAGATTTTGCAGTTTGGAAATGTGTTCGCCGTTTTGGGCAGTCGCACTTCAGTATTCACGGAAGTGGGGTCGACCATACTGTGATCAACAATATGAAGGTAAACCTGATATTACACATGGCATAGAAACCAACTCCCTGAAGAAGCATACAACTGAATGCAGTAATAGTACGTTTAAATTTTCTATATTGGAGCAAGTGCAAAAAAAACCCAGAGGCGGTCAGTGGGAGGATGTATTTGAGTACCAGGAACTGTACTGGCAGTTATTTTTACAAGCCAACCGAAGTCCTGGTATAAATGACGTTCTTTCTATAGTCCCTGTTTTAAAACTGAGATCTGCAAAATTATAAGTACACCCCTTTAATTGACAACATTATTTGTTTCTAAGAGTCATTTATATACACTTTTAACATGCACATAAGTGGGGATTTTATATTTATGGTGCAGACACATTATATAATTTTACATTTTATGAGATCTTTTGGATTGGATTTATTAGGTTCTACACAGTAAGATTTTAAATGTGATATATATATATATATATATATATATATATATATATATATATATACACCCATTTTTGTCATGAACATTTTGTATGTATTTTCTATATGCATCTAATGTGGAGTGTTTTATGTCACTGCTCCTTGAAGAGATCACATGCTTATGCAATAGTCTATTTAACTTTAACTACCTGACTTTTTTTAATTGATTAAGTATTATTGCCAATAATATAAAATGTAATAACTGTTTGACTTTCTCAGTTCTGATGAAGTTCTTGTTTTGAATGAAAGTGCTCTGATTCAATAAACATTTGATTTTTCAACTTGTGGCCTGACTTTGTGTGGATATTTGTGGTGTGACTAGAAGGCAATGGAAACTTTTCTTTACTAGTAATTTTATTTCTGCCTTAGCTATATTCGTTGTTGTGTTTTAACTTGAAATTACTAAAAACAACTGACCTTGATGAAGCAGGCACCCCTTTTAAAACAACATTCATCCAAATATTAAATAGCCACACCCCCATCAGACCAAAAAGAATAAAAACTAACCCCTCACCATGGCTGTCTAAAGAGATTAAACAATTAATGAAATACTATGTCCAAGCATGGAAATCTTGGAAGCAAAACAATTCCTTAGCAAGTCAGCAACTATGGAGGAAACTCAGAAATAGAAACATAAGATTAGATCTGACAAAAAGATCATCCACTCTAAACTACAGAATGAAAATCAGAACAAACCCAAAATATTTTGGTTAGCAATACATCTCCTACTAAACCCTTGTCAAGCTACACAACTTACCCCTACCCTAAATGACCATAACACTAGCATTGCCAAGCAATTCAACATATACTTTATTCAAACTATAACCTCACTTATTACCACTCCTTCTCCAAATGTCAATACCCCCCTCTCCTATGCAAAAAAAAATCTTATTCCAGCCTATTCCCACTTAAACAATAAAAAAAGCTACTCCAAAAATTAAAATTTGTCAGCTTAGCTTCAGACCACTTAGCATCAGAATGCATCAAAACTGGAGCTAAAACCTTGTCATACTCAAATTCAAACCGAATAAACAGCTCCGTAAAGAGAGCTATGACCCTACTTTGTAGAAAAAAATCATACACCTTCCTCTGCATAAAGATGGCAGCTTCAATGACATCTCCAATTATAGACCTATAGCCAACTTATCTTGCTCTCAAATGTTTTAGAAAGATGTGTACAAACTCAAACCCTTACTTAAATAACTAACATAGACTTACTCTCTGCAGTGCAGCACAGCTTTCACTCTAGTCATAGCATAGCATAGCTAATTCTCTTCTTAAATCACTACCACAGGAAGTTAGAGAAAGAGTTGTGGCAATTCTGTTTTGGCCATTTTCCCTGACTTGTCAAATGCATTTTGCACTATATCCCATACCAAACTACCAGCTAGGCTGCCTGCACTAGGACCTGCGCTGCCAGCACTCTCTTGGTTCAGAAGCTATCTAACAAAAAGAATGCAAGCACTTAAATGGCAAACTGAATTCTCCCCTTCCTTACATGTAACTGTTGCAGTCACTAGGACTCAATTTTGGGCCATATGCTATTTAATATCTTTACAAATGACTTGCACACTACAACCAAACATTCTTCTATCATGCAGTATGCAGAGGACTCCATGTTTATTTGCACTGGCAAAACCCTGGGCAAGTTGAAACAGCTTCTTTAGGAATTCCCATTTTCTGATGAGGCATGGCTATCTGACTCAAAACTTCTATTAAACTGCAAAAAACCTAAATTGGTCATATTCACCTCTAAACCACTAGCAGCCCAAAAACAGCACTTCACTTTTTTCTCATCCGATCTTAATAACAACGAACTAGTGACTCACACTTAACTATTAGGCATCATCATTGACAAAAACCTAAAATTTGACTACCACATACAAGAAGCAATCAAGAAAACCCACCAAATGCTAGGGTCCCTCTACAGGGAAAAAACATCTCTAACAGAAAAAGTCATAGCAACCATGACATTCATCTACCTACTCCCTACTCTCTTCTCTACTCATTAACCTGCAGTATGCCTAAATCTCTACACTTGAGCAATGTCATAACAAAGCAGCCAAGTCTGCAGCCAATCGCAAGTAGAGGACCCATCACTGCATACACTTGAAACAGCTTCAAATGTCTAGAAGTGAGGCATACCTTAATAAACTCACAACTGGTTGCTACTTACAATCTTACATAGAGACCCGAGAAATGCTCAAGCCTAAATAATATAATAAACCTATACAACCCCAGTAGATCTCTACAACTTTGAAAAAACGACTACCAGAAAAAAACAAATCAAAAAATCTGCAGGAGATTCACAGTACTCCTCCCACCTTTCAAAAGTCTGGAACTGCATCCATCTAACTATAAAACAAACTGAAAATCTAATGCCTTTAAAATGCCCTAAAACAGCACCTCTGTTATGCAGGGCTATGCCCGTACTCTAACCCTTCATAAACATCTATCCTGTCCTCAAAAATAGAACTAAAATGCACCTCAAAACAAAAACACCTTCTGCTATCTTATTATAATCTCTTCTTCGGTTTACTTTCTAAATTGCAGCAATATCATCCTCCACAAGCTGTTGTACTCTCCACACGTCTAATGTCAGTCTATTTCCCCTATCCTTTTCTGTCAACATCCTCTCCTCTCCTCCTGCCCAACAGTATTTCTCCCTTCATCACTTAAAATCTTAAATATTTTATCTTCTCTCCTCCTCCACTCTTTTTCATCCTCCCATGACTATGATCTATCTCCTTTATAATTATTAGCTATAGCGAGTTATTTTCATTGTTATGAATACTTGACCATGTAAAATGTAAGCAGAAGGATGTTAGTTTGATTTAACTATATATACTGGTCATATTATTAACAGATGTGATTGATCTTATAGTTTTAAGACATGTTAATTTATTAATGTCTTGCTAATTTTTTGTCTATGTTATACCAATTTTTAAAGTGTAAATATCTGTGTCCTTGTTTTTGGAGATTTTCTCCCTGGGCCTCCACTGAAAAGGGACACTTTGCATGCCCAGTTGGAACATCCCGATAAACAAATATAATAAATATATAAAAATATCTATATGTTAAAGCATATAAATATTGCATGTCAGGTAAACTGGAGTAAAATCTGGGGAACCTCTGTTAAGGGTGAAAGTACCCAAATATTTAACATCTGTTACTTTTCAATAAAGAAGTACTGATTTCTAAACAAGTTATAAATGCCTGATTACTTTGTGCTCTCAGCTGAGACTGGCTACACTTCATGGTTCTCTTTTCCTAATTTTAAAGGAAAACTTCACCCTCTCATACAGTTGAACTCAATTGTTAGGTTTCTTTTCTCCATACAATATGGTTCCAGCATTGTGTAGGTATCAGAAACTTGCTTGTACTTTTTAAAACTTCTATTTCCTTGCATTGGCATCAAAGCAAGGGAAAGCCCACCTACTTTTTTAAACTCAACTTCTTACATACATTGCAGAGAAATTCATCTCTGCCTGCATGACATATCATAGACACAAAAACTGTAGTTTACTTTGTCAGATACTGCTGTCAATCTTAGATGGGCAATTAATCCTGCTACTGTCAGGAACACAGCAGCTGATATAAAAAAAGACAGAAAGTTCAGGAACTGCTTTCAACTGTTTTTATTGCAGAGGGGAGGAGAACTTAACACTCCCCTTTCATAGCAAAACAAAGCAATTAGATTGGTAAGGGGTTTAAAGGCAATTGTCACCTCTTCTGACAAATTTACATAAAGCAGCAACACAGTATTGAAATGCTAAGCTTTACATGTTATTTATAATAGCTTATATGTTAAAATGACTTAAATTTAGTATCAAAGATTTCTGTGACATTTAGAGAAAAGTCAGAAAATATTTTTTCTTGTGAAGTTTCAATGCATGTACCATTTTCAAGCCCCCCCCCCACACACACACACACACACACACACACACACAGGCTAGAACTGTTGAAAGAGTCAGGTGGCAACCCTATCAACTTAGTGCATTGATACTGTTCACAAAAAAAGGTCTTTTATGCTTTTTTGTGACATCCTTCCAGAGGGGGATGCATATCTGGTACATGCAGATCCATTTCAAGAGATTCCCACTGACGTTGAATCAGTCCTTACATTGTTAGAATGTAGCCATAAGATACAGCTGAATTTACTTTAACATACATTTAATATGTGCCCTTGCATTAAAACACTAAGAAAAGGAAATCAGAAGTACTTAACAGTGTTTAAATGCATACACACACACACACACACACACACACACACACACACACACACACACACACACACACACACAAGCACACAAGCTTTTGTACACATGTACTTTATACATATACAAGTAAGTATAGAGAAACACACACAGTGTGTGTGTGTGTGTGTGTGTGTGTGTGTGTGTGTGTGTGTGTGTGTGTGTGTGTGTGTAATATGTGTGCATACAATTAATTATTTATAATAAACAACATAGTATAGTTAAGCATTATTAATGTATGCATTCTAGTAAATGTTGCTCACTGATTTACTTAGTCACTGTCACACACTGGCTATGCATTACACATGCAATCTTGGTCAGTGTCTTTATGTCAGCATTTTTTCTTTGTATTACTAAGTGCATTTAATAATTGTTATTATCTTTGCCAGTGTAGTCTAAGTTGTGGCTGAAATGTTTCCTGGGACCAGTTCACTTTCCTGGTTACCAAAGTATAAATAAATATGAAATAGAAAAAAGGAGGGTGAACATGACAGAAATAATTGAGGAACATTATAGTAAGGCACATTTTAAGTCTGCATCATTCGTGAGAGAGAAACATCCTTGCCCTGAAGGCATTGGGAAGTAGCAGACAAAGTTTAGAGTCCTACTACTTGTCACTTGTAAATTTACAGCAAGGATCATTTACTGCAGTGAGAGTTTTTACACTTCAGCATGAGAGTGTGGAGGAGTGTTTGTCCAATCATTTAGGACTCTTACAAAAACCTGTTATTTATCTACTTTCTTTTGCTGCAAGTAGCTAACAGCTATTTATAGCATAGAACAAGTTCTGACAGACACATAAATGAGGCTTAGTCAGGTAAACATAGAAGCACCTCTGTTACAGAGTGTGTGTTTAGATGACAGCGCTTCACAGTCTTGCCATTCAGTCTTAATGACGTGCAAAAACATCACCACTTTCTTATGTATAGCATGAGTCATATAAAGAAGACATGAAATGTACCAAGGCAGGCCCCATCATCCACCATTTTGAAGCACATTAAAATTGTAAAAGAAGCACTTGGAGTGATTTTGAGACATTAAAATAGCTCAAAAACAAAGATACATGGAAAAATGTTTTTTGAATTTGAAAGTGGAGTTTTCCTTTAACGAGTCTGTCAGCAATGTAATTGCCCAAGAAATACCAGGTTTCTATGTGATTTAATATTTTTCCTTAAGAGTAGGAGACATCTTACCCATAAGGCTGGAAAACTATTGCACTTCACTATATATGTATATATCTATATATATCTATATATATATATATATCTATATATATATATATATATATATATATATATATATGCACACACACACACACACACACAGATATATATATATATATATATATATATATATATATATATATATATATATATATATATATATATGAGTCAGGGATCTAATACATGAATTAGACAGTAATCTGGATTTTGGGAATCAGATATGTAAAGAGTGACATATCCACAAGTCAAGAAAATAGTTTCCATACCACAGAGTCTAACACTGATAACGTGGATACTTTAAACCGCCTGTAGTGAAGGCCAGTGGGTAATATGCAAATGACCCCTTAAGGACATACCAGTGTTTCAGCAACATGGCTTCAGAATGCCCAGGACTTTTTTTTTTCTTTTTAAGTATTTATGGGTGGATTCAGGTCGATAAACCCAAAGTACACTAGCTGTAGACATGTTTATGGTTTAAGGTAATTCATAGTGAGCTTGGCTGAGTCTTTCTTGAAGTTTTAATGGAATGGTTTGTTTGTGTAAACCTTTTACCTTTGCTTGGATGTTGTCTGGGATATTCTACAGGTTCCTTAACATTTATAGGCATCAGGCAGGGATTTAAGCCCTATGTTTCTAAAGTATAGATAAACAATCCACTTATGCTGTTTGATGAGGTCACAAAACATCTATAACATGGCATGACTACATCTACTAGTTTTTGGCTTTATTAGCTTAAATGTACCCATAAGAACTTACACATTAAAAAAATGGCAATTTAGTGGCCATGTAACTGAAACACTGGTATGTCCTTAAGGGGTTACTTCCAAATACACCATGGGCCTCCACTACAGGAGGTTTAAGGTATTACATAGTGAAGAATTTAGCTTGGTTGAGAATTTCTTGCAATTTGTTTGCTTGTGTAAATATATATATATATATATATATATATATATATATATATATATATATACACATACACACACACACACACACATACACACACACACACACACACACACACACACACACACACACACACACACACACACACACACACACATATATATATATATATATATATATATATATATATATATATATATATATATATATGTACAGAGACACACATATTCCTCATAAAGTAAAACACTTGGCTAGTCAATAAATTAGGAGAACTTGAAAAACATTGAAAGCTGAGAGAGAATGTATAACATCAGAATATTTAGATTACAAGGAAATAATAAAGGATTACAAGGAAAAACTGAAGGAGATGACTGAATTTCTGTGTACCTAAAAATGTGATTACTATTTATATTCATTATTATGGAGGAACTATATTTGACATTACACTATTTAATGCCTTTTTCTGGATTAAAAGTTTTATCTGTTTTATACCATACCTGATATGGAACTATCTCTTATATCTTTAAATGTTAATCAGTAATAGCTTTATTGAAAAAAATGGATGTTTATTAAAATACCTTAATATTAACAAGCCATTTATATATTTATATCTGGTGATTTAGAAAGAACCCCATTGCTCACGCTAAGAGCTGTAATCAAAAGACCTGGTTTACATGATACAGTACTATCTATTCAGAGACAAGTTAATAGCAATGAGAAAAGACCTCATTATCATCTAATTTGTTTGTCGCAGAATCTCTGTTGACTAATGTGAGTGCAGGTTAATACTTTCCTGCCATAGTTAACAGTGACAGCCAATGCATCATGTTAGTGCATGTGTTCCCTCATTTACTTTCCCACATACACACAGTACAACGTGCGCACACACACACACACACACACACACACACACACACACACACACACACACACACACACACACACACCACATAGGCCATACCTGACTCTGTGTTATCATAATGTTTCCTATGTCTCCTTTTTCCTGCATTTTTAAATCATGGATGATTACAGTCTGTCATAAATGACAGAGATTGCAGTTTCAGGCTTCATATCCTTTCATAAATCCATGGCAGAGCAAAAACTGCTGTACCTGTGACTTTTTAAGTTTACAGGAGGAATAATTAAAATACATCTCTAATTTTGTCCTACTAGTAATTTTGGCTTTGTTCTGATTTCTCAATAAAAGATTGAGAGGTACATTTAACGCACGATGCTCCTCTCCATCATGCATCATGAGCAGGCATTGAACAATGCTCACGTTCCTCATTATATGTTAAAAAGTACTACTGCAATAACTTGTCAGTTAGTACAGTGGAATAATGCTGAGGTTTCCTGATTTCCTGTAGCTGTAGCAGTTTATTTTTTTACAATACATCCCTAGTATCTAGTGGTGCCATAGATGACTAATAGCCTCTGTACTACTTACATGTATTCCTGGTTTTCAGCTGTTCGTTGCACCACTTTTTTAAAAAATAAGTGTCTTTAAGATGCTCTATATAGACTATACTTAGTCTTTAGTGTTCCCTCTTGACCCAAGTCTTTGGAGTTCCCCTTGGTGTCTAGTGGTCTCATCAATCCCTATTATGTTTAAGTGCTGGTAAGTCATGAACTATTTGAGTTTTCCTGTGTGTCTATTGCTTTCCCGAACAAGAATTTTGTGTTAGTGCAGTTAAGGCATGATAATAAAGGTTATCCTTAGTGGCTAGTAGTACCCTTGTCCCACATCTATGAAGTTATCCCTGGTGGCTAGTAGTCACCCCTGTCTCAATGTTACAGGCTTTGCTTATTAGTCTAGCAGTGTGTATAAGTATGACAGCCACTCACAACCCCCTCACACACACACACACACACACACACACACACACACACACACACACACACACACACACACATTCATTCCATACACACATAAAGTTCCCCCTCACTAACCCCCTTACAACTGCTGCAAATTCCCAGGCTGGCACACACACTCACACAAGCAGCACCTCACATGCACACACTCATATGTTCTCTAACACTTTCTGACCATTAAACAGCCTGACACTCACCTCTACCATGTTGGACCAATACAGTGTTTTGGCCTTATTCATTATCATGAGCAGCCAGGAGTGGCTGTGCTTAGTTATGCAGCCAAGCATCCCTCTGAATTGCTCAGCTCTGTAAATGCCTTCCAGCTGACAGTTCTGTGGGACAACACATCGTTAATTTGCATATGCATCTATCCCAGAAAGCTTCATTAGCATTTAGAAGCCCAAACAGGCAAACCACCATGGTGTTGCACATCTTCATTTGCAGCATCAAAGTAGGGCAGCCTCTGAATCAGAAATGGTTACTGTGAGGTAAATACCTCACGTTCACCTTGTGTTGACCTTTCAGATCTGGGCGCTAAGTCTTTCATCAGAAATCTTGCATCAAACATTCTAATAAAAGTATTTGGAATTCAAATCATACAAAATGTTAGACAATTATCTTTTAAGAGCAAAAGAAGGGGGCATTGTGAAGCTTTGGAAGGAAAAAACATATTAATGGCTCATATTATTTACAAATATGAATATCAGAAAGATTACCAGCTATAATAATAATAAAACATAATAATAACATTTAGTCTTCTGTTAATCTATACTGGTTCCCCAAGATTGGAAAAAAACTTGCTAAGAACTAGCTAGATATTATTTTAAGCAGCACAAAATGTAGTAATATAATGGGAGGCTATTTTAATTCTATTTAAATAGTCTGGAAATGTATATCTGGGAAGCTAAGGTTAGTTCCTACAGTGCCAAAGGCTTACACATTGACTGAACTTTTTAAGTTAAAATATGCATAGGTTCATAGGTAGGTACTAGGCTATTGGCCCTAGGGCCTATACAAGCCTAGCCAAAAATGTACCTTGGCTTTCGCCACCCAAGAAAATTATTTTCCTGTGCCCCTGTCGAGCAGAGCCACAGAAGTGATCCCTGGGATGAATTTCCTATTACCCATCCAATCATAAAGATTTTTCTTGAAGAGTGCTAATGAAGAGCTCTGTTTGACATAGATAGGTAGTCTGTTCCAGAGTATGGGAAGTCTCTGGGACAGGAATCTATCCCTCCAGCATGTTCTGTTTATTGTGGTGACAAGATTTAGGTTCCTAGAGCATGTAGCTCAGAGAGATTGGGATTTCTTTAAGTGGAGCATGTCTAAAAGCTCTGGGTTTGACATAGCTTTGTGTGTTAGGCAGAGATCGCCTCTGAGTAGACGATATGCGACGGAATAACGCTGGAGTTTTTTGAGACAGTCTGCATAAGGCATCTGTTTGAGGCCAGTAATCCTCTCATTTCATTAAAAAAATTCAAAATCATTAGATTTCACACATTATTCTTTTGTATATGGCGCACAAATTATGATAGGTAAACTTTTGATTTCAAATTATTTGATATCCAGAATAAACAGTTGTAATATATTTCCTGATTTCAAATTATTTGATATCCAAATTAATCAGTTGTAATATTTCCTTGTCCAGTGTTGAACAACAATGCTATAACTCTTAAAATATCTACACATTTTAACAAGTCACACATAATTAACAGAAGTTGTTCATGCATTATTAATTTAAAACGATGTTTGAAAGAAAATGAACTTTTTATGTTGATAAATAATTCTGAAATTGCAGATGAATTAATGATGCAGGATCCTTTTAAAACTTATATTTATGGTAGCTCTATAGCTCGGTCTAGGAAAAATGTAAAAAGAATTAGACAAATATTTAGCAGATTCAAAGCAAATTATACTTAGCAAAGACTACAATTCACTAGGATGATAAATCTATTAGGAGTGAGATTAACACCTTGAATAAAAGATATTTTAATCTTCTTTCTCATAAAATGGTAATAGCATTGGAAAAACTAAAAGTGCTTCTTCTCAGTGTCACTCAAAGGTATGCACAACTTAATTAAAAACTGAATGTTCAACCTAAAACTACTCAAATAAAGGAAATAACAGGCCATAAAATAATACAACTCTTACTAAAATAGGAAAAATCCAGAGGAATTCAGAAAACGCTATAAAACATTAAACTAGATGTATAGTGCCAACTCATCTAACACTAATGTTGAGAATTTAATTAACAAAGTGACTCACTAAAATAATAGCAATAATAATCAAGAATAAAATGTTAGAACATATTTTGTATTGAAATTACTAAAATAATAAGACAGCTAAGTCAAATAAAAATCCAGGTATAGATGGAATAATGATAAAATGGATGGATGGATGGATGGATGTGGATGGATGGATATAAATTGTTCCTCATCACATGCTATACTTCTTTCACATGATTTAAACTGATGTTCAGGGTAATATCAGTATTCCCTCCTCATGGTGATATACTGTAATCATGTCATTTCTAAAGGAAGGGAAAGATCCTCATTTATGCTCGAGCAATGCTAGACCGATTTCACTAATAATTCTTATTATAACATTTTTTTATATCTATTCTATCAGATAGACTAAATGAAGTGCTACCTCTTTAAATTAATACAGACTAAAGTGGATTTATGTATGGAGAAAGTACTCATGATAACATTAAAGGAATATTGACTCTTATAGACACCCTAAATAATAAACATTAAACACATTTTATCAGTCTTTGCATAAAAAAGCTTTCAATTCCTTAAGCTGAGCATGTTTATTTAAAATCTAAGAAATATTTCATTTTCTATCTTACTTCATTGTATTAATAAAAATATATACAAATACAACAAGGTGTTTGCACAACTATGACCGTTCTTGTCAGAATCAATGTAATTAATAAAAGGCACAAAGAAGGGATGCCCAATGTCTCCACTTTTATTTGTGTTAGCTACTAAGAAATTAACAGGTTCTATTAGATCTGCTCCTAGCATAAAGATAATAAAAATTGGTAATCTCTATAATAGAAATCTCATGCTTTTTGCTGATGATATAATATTGACTTTACTTAACACTATTTCTTCTTTAAACAAAATATCTTTTAACATTAGAATTTTTTTTGTGAAAATGCCAGGTTTGATATTTAACTAGTTATAAACTACTGAAAGGTTTATTGAGTTCACTAGATAACAAGACAGGCAGAGAACCCAAAGCATACCTTACTTGAGAAAAAATATTTGAAAAAACTTGCAAAGAACCCATAGATTTTGATTTTGAGAACATTTTAAATGATATTTCCAAACTCATTGGAATAAGTTAACTATCTCATTTGAGGACAGACATCAACTACTAAAAATTGTTCTTCTACTAAAAATAGTATGTATTATCCAAGCTATTGCTCTTTCTCCAAATAAAGACTATTTTAAAGGCTTACAAAAATTTAATTGACCTTAGGCCACTAGCAAACTTAGAATCATTGTCATATATCATAATAGACAATGGGAGTAACCAACCTCCAGATCTAGAAACTTCTGAAAAACAGCATCCCTTAGAGCTACTATCAATAGGTGGGACAATAATTATAAAATAGTTGGAAATGTCTAACTCTTCCACTGAAATAATTGACAACTAAATGTGGCTCAGTTAATGTAATTATATTCAGTAGAATATTTATACCTATCCCAGTCCAACTACATTAAAAGTATCTTTAAAATCCACTATTTTAAGGAATGTTGAACTGAAATTGTGGTTCAACATGCTGTTTACATTTGTTTTTTTCTTAAGGATTAATTGAAAGTATCCCAAGCTTAAAAATGCACCAATGGCAGAATAATATATTTATAGGCTGGTGTCATTGATTTAATGGAGGGTGGATGAAATCAGTTATATCCCTGATTCTAGAATTTAATTTGGGTCTGCAAGATTTGGGCTTTTCTTACCAAGTATTAAAAACTGTACTCAGGAAACAATATAGTTTAACTCAAACTAAAAATAAAGAAACCCATAAATTGATTGTATTTTATGCAATATTACTACAGTGACTATGAACCTTTCGTCACAATCTCAAATTTATATAACATTTTTTTATTTTTTATAAAAAAAAAACAATTTGAACAATAAGTTTTGGAACTTTTACCAGCAAAGTATCTCATTGTATCTGACAATGGTAAAATGAAAATATTAAATTCAATAAAAGATACCTCAATCCTTAAATATTGGCTACGTGAACTCAGGAACTTGTAGCACCGTTAGGCACCCTATTCAACCAATGCCTGAGTACTGGCTTTGTCCCAGCTGCATGGAGACAGCCACTGTCATCCCTTTACACAAAGGTGGAGCATCCACTGATCCAGGAAATTATAACCCCATCAGCCTAACTAGCCTTATCTGCATGGCCATGGAATGCATTATCATGGACCTCATTAATGAGGACATTGGCAACCTCCAAACACTTGATCCCACACAGTTTA
Source organism: Protopterus annectens (assembly GCF_019279795.1). Taxonomy (NCBI): domain Eukaryota; kingdom Metazoa; phylum Chordata; order Ceratodontiformes; family Protopteridae; genus Protopterus; species Protopterus annectens. Next base: position 578,135,841 of record NC_056727.1, on the reverse strand, counting down.
GCTTCATTGAGGGGAGGTCATGTCTGCTAAATTTGGTCGACTTCTTTGAGACAGTCACCAAAGCCATGGATGAGGGGAAGCTGGTGCAAACCCCCTACCATGATCTGGTCAAAGCCTTTGACACTATTCCCCACTCGGGCATAAAAGATAAACTCTCTCTCAACTAGACATCAATCCATGTGTTGCCAGATGGGTAGCAAACTGACTCACTGATAGAACCTACATAGTCAAAATAGGGGATGCCACCTCAAGCAGTAGACTCATAACAAGCTGCATACCTCAGGGTTTGGTCTTGGGGCCTCTGTTATTTGGGATATACTTTTCTGAGGTGCAGGCCAAAACCAGTGGGCTATGGCTGACCATGTTTGCTGATGACTGCAAGCTGGGTGCTGTCATCAGTTCCCCTAGTGATATGGACATCCTCCAAGAGGGTCTCACTCAGACAAATGACTGGTGCCAGAAACATGGCCTCAAGCTGAATACCAAAAAATGCATCATCATCCCCTTTGGGGAGATTAACGTCCCCACAATTTATCACATTAATAAACAATGTTCTAACCATGCAATCAGTTGTGAGGGATTTGGGCACCCAGGTTGAGAGTAACCTGACTTTTCACCACCATGTTGCTTCTGTTGTACAGAAAGCATTCTACATGACCCACCTCATAAGTAAGGGTATCTCATCCAGGGACAAACAGGTCATAACATCCCTGTATTCTTCACTTATAAAGCCCATTATTGAGTACAATGCCCCTTTCAGCATGTACCTCACAAAGCACCTGCAGCAGCTGGAGAGACCACAGAGGTTCCCTCACTGGGAGAAACATTTACCATACACATATAGGCTAAAAGCCCTATCCTTCTACTCAGTTTCATACAAATTCCTCAGAGGTGACCTCTGGCATACAAGGCAATCACAGACCCCACCTTGATGGGACTGCTGCATATCCGCAAGTCAAGCTCCACTCAAGTAACCTGCACGCTTGGCCTCAACCTGGTCTGTGACATCAACACGATTTGTTGGCGGAACAGATTTGTGTCCCAGAGACTCCTCCATCTATGGAATAGACTCCCTCTCCACATCAAGCAAATTACCTTTTTACCCATTTTTAAGCACAACCTGGATAACTGGATGGGAAATAGAAAATATACTCCTGAGATTCCACCCATGTCCCTGCTGGACAGGGGTATCGGGTGCTGATTTGTCTAAACATGGGCCAAACCCTTGGCTAGGCTTATAAGGGCCTCAAGCCAATAGCCTAGTAATCTCCTATGATCCTATATCTTTACATGGAAATGCCTACACAGAACTTTTTGGACTCCTATGAAGGTTGCAATGATAAGTAAGGATACAGTTATAAAATGCTGGAGATGCAACCAAATTTGTAGAACTGACTGGCCTCATGTGATGTTTAAATGTCCTTTCTGAAAAATATATTGGTGAAAAATCAGTGACGTCCTACAAGCTCTGAAGGCTAATAAACTCTCTGAATAAATAACTAGCTTTGTATAATATCACAGGTGGCTTTTAACTGAATGTAGAAAATGATTTACATTGGGCAAGTATATACCTAGGTAGTAATGTTGCAATTAAAATATTTAAACAATTCATGCGATGCAGGATTTTAACCTCAAGATACTAACTATAGAAACATTAATTACAACATTAATACCTGGGAAAAAGGTTAATATTACATGTTATTGTATTTTATTGTTTCTCATTTTATATTTCACATTTTTATGTCATTTTTATTTGCAGTATGTGTGTTTAGTTTAACAAATTGTTTTATGGCAAATAGATTAGTTGGGAACATCTTGTTTTTATTGGTTGTTTTAAGACATGTGGCTTGGGAGAGGGCTATTTAAATTAGTTACAATTAATGATATCTGATTCTGATGAAGTCCTTGATATGGTATGGATGAAAGTGCTTAATCAAGTTCTGGTTTGAATAAACATCTTTTTTTGGCACCACGGGGTTGTTCCATTCCATTCCAGTTTTACTGTTTTACTGTTTTAGTCCCCAACTGAGAGAGTTTTTCAATGATGCTTGAGTTAGAGAATGCATCAAAAGCCTTGGCCAGATCAAGATAGGTGCTATGTATTGTCTTAACTCTATCCAGGGCGTTGGTGACTTTCTTGAAGAAGCCTACCAGTTTTAATAAGCTTTGCTTGTCCAGTATGCCTATAACTGTGTGGATCTTTAAAAATGCAAAAATTTCTTAGAGAAATAGGGATATCTGGTTACCATATTGGTACAAGACCAGGAGAGGAATGCAGCAGATTTTTATTAACACCTTACCCATTTAATTGGTATACTAAATGCACCATGCAAAATGCTAGGTTAAATTAATCATATGCTGAAATCAAACTTGCAAGAAGAAAAATTAACAATATCAGATATGCTGCTACCACTCCAATAAATTAAACCGAGGATGAGGATGACATGAAGAGATGACTGATGAAAGTGAAAAGAGAAAGCTAAAAAGTAAATTGCTCTTCAATATCAATGTCAAAAATTTAAGATTATGACATCTAACCCAGTCAGTGCTTTGCAGACACATGGCAAGGAGTGGAGAATACAGGCAAATTTTATTTTTTATAATCAAGTATGCACATTGTGATGACATTGATAAAATCAAAAGATGATTGCTTCTTGGGAAGAAAGCTGGCAAATATGAATAAGGTAAATTAATACCCAATCTCTTCAGCATATAAAAATAAAACAACAAGACAGTATGATTAACTACATTGCTGAGAATCTTCTGGAAATCCAATCTCATATTCTGCTGTACTGCATTTTTGTTGAACTGCTAGCAGAGAGGCCTGTAAACCCAAACACATTCCGCGACCTCCTGCAGCTTGGAATCTAACTTGAACATGGTAAAAACTGCAGAAACCTGTCACACTTGTCTAATAAGTTCACAATCAGACATGGGGAGCATATTAAAAGGAAAAGGTGTGAAATATCAATAAAGAGAGGCTCTAGAGCAGGAATTAAGGCCAGACTGAAAATAAATCCACACAGGCCTGTACTTCCTTCCATGCTGCTGGCAGATGTATACTCACTGGAAAGCAAGATGGACTATTTAAGGATGGATCTTTCCACACAATCTAAGATGAGAAATAGTTGTTTACTCGTGTTCACTGAAACTTGGCTGAACTCCACTATAAATGATAGTACAATATATGTGGAGGGAATGTCATTATTTTGTGCTGACAGAAATCAGTATCTCTGTGGCAATCTCATGGAGGGGGTGTTTGTGTGTATATTAACAAATACTGGTGTACAAACTCTGAAATAATCTCCTCTCACTGCTCAGAGAACATTGAGTTCATGTCACTAAAATACAAACCCTTCTATTTGCCTAGGGAATTCAACGGAGTGAGAATAACAGCTGTTTACATCCCCCTAGTGCTAATACCATGTGACATTGAACATTCTGTATCTATCAATAAATGACCTCCAGAATAAGAACCCTGAGTTTGCGCATATAATTGCAGGTGATTTCAATCAAGCTGGCTTAAAATCTGTATTACCCCATTACCATCAACATGTGAACTTTACAACAAGATGGGTGAACACTCTGGATAAGGTGTACACAAATGTAAAACTGGCCTACAAAGCAGTACCTTATCCACATCTGGGCAACTTGGACTATCTGGCCCTCATGCTGCTTCCTGCATACACACCATTGCTTAAAAGAGGCTAACCTACAGCCAAACAATTAAGGATATGGCCTGAGGGAGCAGTCTTGGCACTACAAGACTACTTCAAATGTTCGATCTGGTCAGTGTTTAGAGATCTAGCTGTAAAGAACCACTATAATGACCTGGAGGAGTATACGTAATCTGTAATGACCTATATTTTAAAATGTGCTGATGATGTAACAGTCATGAAATGTATCACCATGTGTGTTATTCAGGAACCCTGGCTATCTCGTAAAGGCACAAAATGCTGCATTTAAATGAAAAGACAAGGATGCCCTAAGAGTGGCCAGAGCAAATCTAAGTAGAGATATAAAGGAATCTAAGTGGACCTACGTGCATAAAATTCAAGGGCACTTCTCTGACCAAAGGGACTCCAGACGTCTCTGGCAAGGCATTCAAGACATAACTGATTACAGGCCTGCATCCTCCCCATGAGATGACAACACAGAATTTCTGAACAAATTAAAAACCTACTTAGCAGATTTGATATGGACAACAACACTGTGCCAAATACGATCCCTGTCGAAGAGGGTGAGGAGGTGCTATGTCTAAGAACATCTGAAGTTCTGAAGACCCTGAGGTGAGTAAACCCAAAAAAAGCAGTTAGTCCTGATAATATTATGGGAAGGGTTCTGAGAGACTGTGCTATCCATCTGTCTACTGTACTAACAGATATATTCAACACATCCCTGCAACTAGCCATTCTACCCAAAAAAATCCCAACCGACAAGCCTAAATGATTACCGGACAGTTTCTCTTACATCAACAGTAATGAAGTCTTTTGAGTGGTTGATCAAGAACCATATCTCTTCAAGCCTACCTGCAACACTGGATACATTACAGTTTGCTTATAGATCTAACCACTGAACAGCTGATGTAATAGCAATAGCACTTCATGAGTCTTTGGCACATCTAGAGAACAAGAATTTCTATGTCAGAATGTTGTTCATCCATTTTAGTTCTGCCTTTAACACTGTCATCCCCCAGAATTTGATATTGAAGCTGATCTAGCTGGGCATCAACACCCTTCCCCCACCATCTAACTGGATACTGGACTTTCTCATCAACAGACCCCAAAAAGTATGTGTGGGAAATAAGAGTTCAATCAGTATTACACTGAGCACAGATGTCCCTCAGGGCTGCATTCTGAGTCCTTTGCTGTTCACCTTGTTGATGCATGACTGCATGGACAAGCATGAATCTAATAGAATCATCAAGTTTGCGGATGATACCACTGTCATAGGTCTTGTCAGAAATGGTGAGGAAACTGCCTACAGGGATGAAGTGGAGCATCTGATAAGCTGGTGTCACAGAAACAATCTGGCCTTAAATATAAGCAAGACCAAATAATTAATAGTGGACTTCAGGAGGACTCAGGAGATATATAAATCTCTGGAAATTAAGGGGGTGGCAGTGGAAAGAGTCAGAAACATCAAGGTCATGGGGGGTGCACATCTTAGATAACCTACCCTGGTTGACTCATATTAGCCACACAGTGAAGAAGGCACAATAACATCTGCAGTTTCTATGGAAACTGAGGAAGGCAAACCTGTCTCAGTCCATCCTGAAAGCCTTCTATAGAGAAACCATTGAGAGCACCCTCTCAAATAACATCATAGTTTGGTATGGTAACTACAAAGCATCTGACTGCAAGGCTCTCCTGAGGGTACTGAGGACAGCAGAAAAAGTCATTGGTTCCTCAGTCCTATCCATGGACAATCAGCACAAGACTCAATGTGTGGGAAGGGCTAGGAAGATAGTCAATGATCCCACTCACCCTGCCCATGGCATGTACTTCCACCTTTCCTCAGGAAGGGTATCACAGCTTACACCGCATAACATCTAGACTGAATAGGAGCTTCTTCCCTCTATCCATAAGACTGCTGAACTTGAATGTCAGGCATGACAGTGAATAATTAGATCAATATGCCACTTGCTATGAAGCATCAGCTACAGTAATCACTCTGGCAAATTGCTTTAATAACTGGTACAGTTAGCCTGATTTCTTATGCTATTACTTCCTGAATGTGCAATAGTCAGGAGTGGGTACCATACATGCGCAATATGATCATCAGAATATATCATACTACAACTGATGAAGTGCAATATTCTAAGCAATCACAATGTGAAGTCATAGTCGTGCAATACCTACTAGTATAATGCTGTCTAATGCCTTCCTGTCCAATTGTGGTAGTTTATTGTGTTTTTAATATTTTAATTATTACTGTATGTGCATTAGTTTTACAGTCATTCAAACTATGTGTTCATTGTTATGTCTTGCATGTAGATCACTGCAATGTAATTTCATTCAGTTTGCACTGATGCGTATATCTGATCGACAATAAAGTTTACGTTGACTTTGATTGTGACAGTATGCAGCTGACCATCAGCTACCAACAACTCATCTCCTTGTTCAGCTGGTCTACTGGACCACCCTTAGATTCCCCATGAGATCAACTTGCCCCAAGTCTGGGAACAAGAAAGGACATTGAAAATGCTGGTGGTATGCAGCTGCCTCTAGAAGGTGCATTGGTACTTCCATGCACATGCAACCTCCCAACCAAGAGGTATTCTGCTTATGGCTCAAAGCTCACCAGGCTCTTACTGCTGCTATTGCAGTGACCCTAGGCTGCCTCCCTCTCTCCAGGATGAGTAAATTTGTATTATCTGCTCAATTCCTTCCTCCCCCATCCAGTCCTCACCCAGAACCATCAGCATCCTCTTTGCTAGTCTAACACAGGTCATCTAAGGTGCAGTCAGATCTTTATCCCTTTTCTTCACAAGGCATAATTATTTAGTCAAAATGTTTTTTATTCAGATAAGTATGGATAAATATGGGTATGTGTCATGAAGTTTGTTTGAAAACACCATGTTCCTATTTTCAATAATATTTCCTAAACTCCCCAAAAAGATTCAAAATTAACATCTCATTTTATTAAAATTTGGTGCTGTTGTCACCTAAGATCCAGTGTAATTCATGATTTCTTATTGCAGTGTTTCAGTCATCATGGGCAATATTCTGAATATTCACAGAATGCAGACTAGAGGTGACACCGAAAGCATTACCATAACTGACCCTTACAAGAGATTCAGGACGATCGGTTCTCTAACTATTTCTAATCAAAATGAGATTATATCTGTGGCCTCCTGGAAAGTGACTTATTTTACAGGCCTTTGCAATATTTATAATCTGTGTCTTTTTTCTAAAACAAATATTAAAGAGAAAAGGCATCACATTGTCAACAAACAACTTTATAATCAAAGCTATTGTTTTCCAGTGATTAAATATGGCTGCCAGAGTGGGCAATAACTAAGGCTAGTCACTGAAAAATCACTTCTTAAACTGTGGTGTTGGAGAAAATATTTCAGAATTTTGTGGCTCACAAAAACATTGAATTAGTCAATACCAAAGGAAATAAATTGTTCACTAGAAGATCTGATTGCAAAACTTAAAGTCAGATACTTTTGCTACTTAATGCCAAGGCTGGATACACTAGAAAAGACAGTGAAGCCAGCATATATGAAATAAAAAAGAAGGAGGTTGCAGAAACTAACATGGATGAACAGCATCACTGAAGTAATGTGCATACATTTGTAATTAAGAAACTTTGGCTATTTAATATAAGGGCTGGATTCAGTACACTAGACACTGATGCTGGGAACTCTCTGACCAAAAGAGGATGTGGTGCAGAGGCTAAGATAGATAGCCAGCATTACTGAAGTAATATGTATGAATCTGCAACACTTAGCAGTGGGTGATAGACTGCCTGATGTGTTAAAGTCTTTGAGGTCAGAAGGAGTCAGTCTTGACTAAATGAATGACAGTGAATTTTGTGTATGGGGTCTGCATGTTGGAGTTATGGTTTGTGCATTAACTGCTTACTCTACAACATTAATGATTTCAGAACACTGGTGTCTGGTTAGACCTTCATAACTACATGCAGCATTGATGCTATCAGTACAGTTGTTTCAACTGTGCTGTAAGGTGTCAGATGACAGTTTTTGTATTCTGCATGGCCATCTCTGAATTGTGTTAGTGTTACAATATGTGCAGAGATGCTTATTTCATATGCACTCAGCACATTTTGCCATTTTGGCATAGTTTGACATTGGCACATTGTGTTTCAGTGAGTCATGAATAAGCATATTTCCTACTTTTTCCCTCTGTGTACTGGCCATATACATTGAGTGCCATGCCTTTAAATTGTACCCACAGTCTTACAAAGTGTTTGAGTTCCTAATAAGCATTCATGACAATTACAACATCATAGCAACAATTTAAAATTCTGAATTATTTGCTAACGTTTAGTTGAATTGTTTGTATTTTAGCATTAATTGTTACGAATTCAGATTTTTAACATGATGCAATGTTAGAAGCTAAAGTCATACAAATTAAAAAAATGTAAATGATTTACATTTATCTCATACCACTGACTGCATTTACTGTGGGAACTCAAATAAACTTGCAGTGTCATAAACTCAGCATAGACCATAATACATTTTAATCATGAAAGCACAATAAAATCAAAGACTATTATCATATTTACTTCTGTGACTATTTAAATTCAAATAAGAAAAAAATCCATAGTACTTTGTATACAAGTTTATCAAAGTATAACATAACAAACAAGTCAAGGGGGAAATTCAATAAAGCTTACACTGACTATTTTTCCGTGTAGGCATAGTGGCACGGTACTTACACGGAAGTAAGCCGATGTGTGATTCAGTAAATAGAGCTCACCAACATGGAAGTGTCTATGGCACACAAATTGCCTCATAAGCAGATGAATTGCATGCAAATGAGGGAGGTAGTGTGATCCAGCAAGCAGTCCTGCAGACCCTGTGTTGGTGTCTGAAACGTGCAGTTAGAAGGACAGAAATAGCATAGCAGACATAGATATATGTAAAACTATCCACTGTGTGTCCAAAACCTAATGGAAAGTAATGTAAAATAAGTGTGCAAACATGCTTTTATGAAAAATTAAAAAATTAAAAGTGTAAAAACAAAAATTAGTAGTATGTGACAATGATGCATTATAGGGCCCTGTGTGGAGCAAGTACAATGGTAATCTGCTGTGGCTGCTAATGAGGCAGGGCCTGGAGCCACATAGTGTCCAGTTTGTGTGTATGGATCTCTATGCAAATGATAGCACAAATGGGGTATCCATGCCCGCAGATCCCATCCGTGTAGGCAGTTAACCATGATGTTGTCCAGAGAAGAGGCAACTGGCATCAAAAGGGGGTATATTCACATTCTTTTAAGCTCATTGGAGCTTAGCACTGCCTGTTTATGTGGCAGAGTGCTCTGCTGAGCAGGAGAATGTGTCTAGTGACTGCTAAGCTTTGTTTACCTTCAGGGCACGTGTTTCAGCATGTTTCGACATGTTTGCACAGTGCAACACTGTGCTGAGTGTGCCCATCCATGGGGGTGTGACTACAGAGTGCTGAGCATTGTTTATCTTTGCAGCATGGTTTTGAGTGGTGCACCGCAGTGCTCAGCAAGGAAGGCTATAAAAAAAAAAAAATTGGCTGAGAAAGCCAATGATAAATTTAATACTGATGACCCCTGTTTCACTTAAACTAGGCCATTAATACCCCTTAGTGATGTACTTGGCATGTGGGCTGCATCATAGGTAGCCAATCACACAGGCTGTACCTACAGCAGAGCACTTTAAAAGTTGCATACACCCTAAAATCTGATTTTACCCCCATACTCTGCACCAGTGGAGTACAAACTTGGGATTTTTAACTGAAGGAATGCTTGGGGCTGCTGCAGGTCTGCTACATCTGCATGTGCTAGATGCTGCTGCTGACAATAGGCCTAGACTGAGATGGAGAAGCGTGCTCCGGCCCAGGGTAACCTTCCAGGAGCTACATGAGCTTGAGATCATACAGCACTACAGGGTGGACAGGGACATACTACAGGAACTCAGTGAGCTCTGTTGCCCTCAACCCAGACGCAGAGCCAACAGAGGGGAACCCATCCCAGTGAAAACAAAGGTATGTGTAGACCTTAGGATACTAGCTACAGGTACTTTCCAAAGACCAACTGGGGACATGATGGAGGTCTCACAGGCATCGACATCCAGGGTACTATACCAGTTCCTGGATGCCATGCTACCACATGCCAGTGGGCACATTAATTTATCCCACACTCCTGAGAAGAGGCCCAGCAGTATGCAACTCTTCTACCATGTAGCACACTACCCTGAGGTACTGGATGTCATAGATTGCACTCATGTACACATCAAGGCACCACCTGGTGAGGAGGGTAGAATCTACGTCAACCTCAAAGGGTGCTACTCCATCAACTGCCAGGTCATGTGGAATGCCCAGGGCATTATCATGAATGTGTGTGCTGGCAGTCCTGGCAGTTATCATGACTCCCATATCTGGCATGCATCACAGCTGTACCAAATGTTTGCTACAAGGGGACATTCCATATGGCCATTTACTGGGGGATGCTGGCTACGCACTGGGAACTGTGGATGATGACACCCATCAGAAATGGACACACACCTACCAATGAATGCCATATTGAGGCACATGCACAAATTAGGAACATCATAGAGCATGTGTTTGGGACGCTGAAGTCACAGTTCCGGTGCCTCGATATATCTGCAGTACTCTCCAGCCATATGTACCCAGATGTTCACAGTATGTGGCATGCTACACAATATGATCCTGTGGAAACAGCTGCAGCAGGATCAGGATCAGCTTTTTTCCCACTTTTCTGAGATTTAAAAAAGTTCAGTTACAGGCTTGCTGTTCTTGAACTGTTTGTAAGTTTCTATGAGGCCATTTTTTGCTTGGGCTAAAGGAAAGTCTCTCTGTTGATCAGTGGCAGTGAAAAACATTGAGCAGCCTGCCTGCCCCTGTGGGAGTGGTTACTGACTTGAAACTGTAGTTTTATTGGCCATTCTGGGTCAATTCCAAAACTCCTTCATCTTCCTCTCTTAAACCTGGTTGCCTCGTGGTTTTGGCGTCTTTTCAGGCTTGTTGGCTGTTGGTGAAGCACCCACCAAGAGGAGAAAACGCTGAGAGAAGAAAGGAGCCACTTTTGAGACTTTAAGTATTTTTCCTCTGTTTATTTGCTAAGTTTTTCTGTATAGCCACCTATTTTGAGCATTTTCTGGCTTGTTAAATTTGGTTTCTGCATTAGTAACTGTATTTAGAGCACAACCTAGAACTGTTTACTGAATTTCCTGTTTGCACTTATTTTTAAAATCGTTTTTTTCTCAAAACTTGCATTTTATCTGTCTTTGGCCTAGCACTCTTGTGTGGGGTCATTTACTGCACTGTTATAACTTGCTGATACTTGTTAACCTCTGCTATCTCTGAAAAAACAAAAAAAAACATCTTGCTTTTTTCCCACTTTTCTGAGATTTAAAAAACTTCAGTTACAGGCTTGCTGTTCTTGAACTGTTTGTAAGTTTCTGTGAGGCCATTTTTGCTTGGGCTAAAGGAAAGTCTCTCTGTTGATCAGTGGCAGTGAAAAACATTGAGCAGCCTGCCTGCCCCTGTAGGAGTGGTTACTGACTTGAAACTGTAGTTTTATTGGCCATTCTGGGTCAATTCCAAAACTCCTTCATCTTCCTCTCTTAAAACCCTCTTTTGCGCGGTTTTGCACAATTTGAGCATAAGCGCAACAACGGCAGCCGCCTAATTGGGTTTAAACTATACCTGGCTCCACAAAGTCTGCTCTTCACTTTTCCCTTAGAACTGCTCTATCTCTCAATTTAAACACCATATTCTCATTCTAAGGCCCTTCACTGGTCCAATTAAGTAATCCTACAAGTTAGCACTATTAAACCATAAGCACTACTTACTCTTATACTCTCTACAATTACCCTGTCCTCTATTGGTCCATCTTAAATTCAGTTTCCTATTACTCTAGCATGTCCAAAGGTCAGTCAATGGTTTCCTCTCCAGTCCAGCTGGTGAATTTGGGAATTTTGAGGCAATGTTACAACTGTCTCATGTACACGGACAACCCTCTCCTCCTCCAAACAGGTTCAAATATATGTGAGAGATGCAACTATTTAGCCAAACTGGAGGCTGAGCTCTCTCATCTCAAAACTGGTGTAACCAGTCAGGAGGAGAAGGTAACCTCACACAACACAATTCCAGTATCACATAGTCCCACCACATCAGTGAACCAAACACATAAATACACAAAACATACTCGAGGCTCTAAATAAAAATCTACCTAAGCAACAGAGACCTCCAAAGCAGACATCCAAGCAAACGCTACCTCAAAACAAAACACACACAACACATAACCCACAAAGTCAGTGTGCCAAGCAGCCACAGCCCTTAAGGCTGAATAATACACCTGATACTCTTGTTATAGGTGACTCTATTGTCAGACACACTGACGTCCTGCTCACCAGGCTGAATAAAGAGAAGGTCACAGTGAGCTGCCTGTCGGGCGCTAGGATCCGCCACATAATGCAAGCACTCAGGTCACTCCAAAGCAAATACAAATATGACTCAGTCATTGTACATGCTGGTGTGAATGACCTGAGACGTACCTCCCTGGACTACATGAAAAGAGACATAGAGGAGCTCTGTGATCATGTAGCCCAGGCTGGTATGACCCTGACCTTGAGCAGCATCTTACCCTCACCTAGAATGATGCCACAGTACAAAGACAAAATGATCGATTTTAACAATTGGCTAAAATTTTGGTGTCATTCAAAGGGGATCCAGTGTCTGTCAGCCTGGGATGACATGCTCGACAAGCCACGTTGCTTTGCTAGGGACGGCTTGCACCTGTCACCACTGGGCTTTCGGATATGGCAAAGGCTCTTGCCACCCCCATAGTGCCTTTTTTAGGCAAGGCTCAAAAGTCAAACCCACCCCCATAGACAGGACAAGGAACAAGAAACTAAGGGTAATGCTGCTAAACGCCAGAAGTCTTAACCTCAAGATGCACGCACTCGAAGCTCTCCTCAGTATGGAGAACATCGATATCTATGCAGTGACAGAAACCTGGTTCAAGGCTCCAGAGAGCACCCCAGCACTACCAGGCTATACCTCATATCATGCTTTTCGGCCCCAAAACCCGGACCGAACCACAAAAGGAGGGGGAGTTTCCATATTTATCAAGGATATCCACACCTCCAGGTTAGTGGCATTACACAAAGTATCGGAGACCATCCATGTGCAACTAACAGTGGGCAAGACTGCTTTTCAGTTTATAGCATCCTACAGACCACCCTCTCAAAGTCAGGAATCCCATTCGGCTTTCCTGAAAACATTGGAGAACATGAAGATCTCTCCGAACACCATTATATTGGGCGACTTCAACTACCCAAACATTGACTGGAAGCACTACTAAAGCCCCAGCACCTTAGCCCAAAGATTCCTGGAAATTATAAACTCAAATGCTATGGAACAACTAGTCACCACTCCCACAAGAGGGGACAACATACTAGACCTGATCATTACCAACATGGGGACTCTATGCTCCACACCAGAAGTATATCCCTCATTGGTAAGATCAGACCATAAATTAATTTCACTGGATGTCCACATCCCGACCCCACCCCCAGCCCAGAAAACCACAGTGAAAAACTTCTCAAAAGCGAACTTCTCACTTCTCAAAACTGAAGTGGAATCCTTCAAGGCCCCAGGGCCAGTGGAAACTACAGCCCAAACTGCAGAATCCTATATAAATGCATTCTACGGACATCTCCAGGAATGCATGGATCATGCTATCCCAAACAAAACCAAGACCCAATCATCCAAAGGCAGGCGTCCAGTCTGGTGGACCCCTGCCATAAATAAACTGTACAACAGAAGGAGGAAGCTACTACATGATAGAGCAAAATCCCTAATAGGGAAGGCATCTCTGATCAGTACTAGCAAAAAATTACGATCCCTCATAAAATCCTCCAAGGCCAGCTTCGAGAGAAAAATTGCACAGGACACCAAAGACAATCATAAGGCTTTTTTCAGTTATGTTAGAAACCTGGGATGCAACTCCCAGACTTGTTCTGAGTTGATTCTAAATGACAAAAAATACACTGAACCCACAGATATCGCCAATATCCTGGCAGACAGGTTCAGTGCAAACTTCTCCACCCCTCCCCCAAAAGAGCAAGTATCTATCCCGGCAGAGGGCTGCCTCCCAAACATCTCAGATGCTCAGGTGAAGGCTGCCCTCTCCAAAGCAAAAAACACTGCTTCCATGGAACCAGATGGCGTCCCAGGTTGCATCCTACATGAACTACAAGCGGAACTAATCCCTCAAATAAAACAGCTATACAATCTCAGCCTCACTACAGGATATGTACCCACAGAATGGCATACAGCAACAGTGGCCCCACTCCACAAAGGTGGAGCCTCTATGGACCCTGGAAACTATCACCCCATAAGCCTGATTAGCTTTGTCTGCAAGACTATGGAGAGGATCATCATGGAGCTCTTAAACAAAGACATTGGGGACCTACAGACACTAGATCCTACCCAGTTCGGCTTTGTCAAGGGCAGATACTGCCTTTTGAACCTGGTTGACTTCTTTGAAACAGTCACCAAAGCCATAGATGAAGGGAAGGTAGTCCACACAGCCTATCTGGACCTTGCAAAGGCATTTGACACAATACCCCACTCGGGCATCATATATAAGCTATCCAGCTTAAATATAAACCCCTATGTCACAAGATGGGTCGCAAACTGGCTCAAAGACAGAACCCACAGAGTGAGAGTTGCTGGGGCCATGTCAGATTTGAAACCGGTCACAAGTGGCATCCCACAGGGTTCTGTCCTGGGACCACTCTTGTTCGGTATATACTTTTCCACGGTACAGGCAAACGTGGGAGGACTATGGCTCACCAAGTTCGCAGACAACTGCAAACTGGGCGCCATAATCAACTCTCCAGCTGGCACAAACATCCTTCAAAAAGGTCTCACAGAGACAGATAACTGGTGCCAGCGCCATGGTTTAAAGCTAAATGCCAAAAAATGTATAGTCATACCCTTTGGCAAAAACAATGTGCCCACAAATTACCACATAGGCGGAAACCCATTAAGTACAGAGAAAGTTATTAGGGACCTGGGGACCCAAGTTGATAGCAATCTCTCCTTTGAAAACCACATTGCCAAAGTGGTTAGAAAGACCTTCTACATAGCCCACCTCATCACGAAAGGTTTCACATCTAGATCAAGAGAGGTAATTGTGCCCCTTTATTCATCCCTCATCAGGCCCATCATAGAATACAATGCCCCTTTTGGGATGTACCTTACCCGACACCTGCAGCAATTAGAAAGACCCCAAAAGTATCTCACCAAGAGGATCAAGGGTCTCAAACAGATGCCATATACTGCTCGGTTAAAAAAACTCCAGCTCTACTCAGTTGCATACCGCCTACTTCGAGGCGATCTATGCCTGACATACAAAGCTATGTCAAATCCAGAATTAATGGACATGCTCCACCTCAGTAAATCTAAATCCCTTAGAGCCACACGCTCGAGGGACTTGAACCTCAGCACAGAAATAAATAGAACTTGCTGGAGGGACAGGTTCATAACCCAGAGGCTCCCTTCACTCTGGAATAGAATTCCAGTTCATGTGAGGCAGAGCACCTCATTGAATCTCTTCAAGAAGAATCTCGATAAGTGGATGGGGGATCGTAGGTTTGCCCCAGGGATTACTCCCATGTCACTATTAGACAGAGGCACAGTAAACTAAACCTTAAAAAGGGCACAGTATACTCAAATCAAGGGGTGGCGTAAGCCATACAGAATCGGGCTAGGCTTATAATTGCCCCAGGGCAGATAGCCTAGTATGAACCTATGAACCTATGAACCTATGGGTACACAGCCCCCCACCAGTGCCTAGGTCCCCACAGCCACACCCACAGGGGGACTTGGAGGAGGAACCCCCTGAGGTTGTCCCTGTAGGCATGTTAAGTACGCCCTGGCCTTGGCCAAGAGATAACTCATAGCACATGCACTGACAGCCTGGGGTTCTAGGGACTGGCACCTTACTCTGACTTGTATAAATATACTTAAATGATGCCAGCCAGCCAAGGCAACCTGTACCTTGCCATGTATTGGCTGTCTAATGTGTGTATTAGACAGAGTGAGCCCCAAACTACAGGTCTGTCAACTGCTGCATTTTCAAGGTAAGTCACTCTCCTATACACCACATGTACGGTGTATAGGAGAATATTGTAGCATATGTATGGACCTGATGCATGTATGCAAGGGAATATAGTGGGCTACTGGGCTACTTGCAGAGATCTATAGTGGGCTACTGAGCTACTTGCAGAGGTCTAACAGCAACTTAGGACAACAGGTATTCTGTCCAATAGCGTGTGCCCCATAATATTCACTAGGCCATATGGCTGGAAACTCCACTACATTATTCAAGGGCGATGCCAAACAATGGGGTCACAGGATAGTCACATGACTATCTATGCCAGCAGAGCATGGGCTGGTCATCCCCTAGCCTCAACACATCAGTCTTCCCATACAACTGCTTTAACAGTAAGTCTGCAATGATATATCAGCAGACCAGACAATTCCAGGGCTGTGACGTAGAACCTGGCCACACATTGTATCTCCCACAAAATGCAGAGCTGACAGTCTTTGTC